>NC_084826.1:34863066-35111303 GCF_958449725.1 Rosa rugosa
CGGAGAAAATGACAAGGAAATGAGCTTAAAGACATATGAGAAGGATGTGAGACGTTGGAGATGACAAAAGCAAGACACAAGGAGTCCCAGTCAAAAGAAGATTCCGAAAGGTTCAAGAACATTTCATGTGAAGAGTCCTTGTTTGACTAGGAGTCCTGATGAGGCTAGGAAACCTAAGAGCATTAGGAGACCATGTGGCTTCAAGATTACTCAAGAAAGCTCAAGATTCTTCTAAAATATTTTGGGATTTTCGGCAATTGAAGTAACCTAATTACTCTAGGGCTTTTGGGGACGTGAAAATGAGTATTTTTGGGGGATAATGATACGCTAAAAGCAAGCGCATAATTTAACCCTGAAAATATCGTTAGTAGTATAAGCAAATAGGGATCATTCTATTCCGGGGATTGAGGGTACACCTGTCATTGTCAAACAATTAAACAATTAAAATTAAAACAAAGTATAATATTCACAAGTATAAACATTATTTACGAAAAAGGGGGGTTTTTGTTTTTGGTTTTCGAAAATAAAACTAAATAAGTAAAACAATTAAAATGCAAAAACATAAAGATAATGATGGAATGAGAGAACAAAGATCAAAACCGAAACCATGATTAAAATCGATTCCAACCCTAATATTGTTCATCTAAGTCATGAGAAAGGAGTTGATCATGTGAAACGTTCGAAAGCAAACAATTTCCCATATTTTACTTTTCAATGCTAATTAACCTAAGTGAAAGCACCTAGATTAATCCTATCAAACATGTAATCAAACTCTAGAAAGCTAGTCAATCATGACATGTTTAACGCATTAGACATAGAGAAAGGCTATCAACTCAAGTGTACAACTTAGTATGGAAAAGTCCACCTAATTGCAATCCTCGTTAATTAAATTCGATCTTTGTCCAAAACCTTTACTACTTTTGATTCAAGTCACACAAAGCAAAAAGTTGATTTATGTTCTTAAACCTAGCACCAATTACATGCAAATCCTACAAGTGTCGACCCAAATAAGATAAACATATAAAAGTTTTCTGTAAAGCAAATTTAATTAAACAAACTCACATAAGCAACTCTCGAATTACAATATATGAATCTGAATTAAAATTCTCAATTAATCATAAAATTCCAGAAATTAACAATTGTTCAAACATATATGTCAACTAGAAACAATTCCAACGAAATCAAACAAGGTTACAAAGAAAGAGGTTGAATTACACCGTGAGATGGAGATGGGGATGAAAGATAAAACGTATGGAGTCTTGAATCTCGAAAGCAAGCTTCAAGGTGGAGAATGGATGATGATGCTCACGGCTTGGTTCTTCTTCTTCTTCGGCCTTGCTTGAACTTCGTGGCTTGCTCTAGAGGATGGAGAGAGTTTTTCTGAATGAAAGTGTTGTGGTGTTGTTGTTGTGTTTTAAACGTCTAGCATAGGGGGTTTTATATAGGGGAACGACCAAGCTTTGCCACACAGCTTCGACCAATCACGTAGCGCCACGTCAGCTCTGTGTGTCATCCAACCAATCAAAAAGCTCCAAAATCAATCCCTAATATATTGTTGCTGATTTTCCCAAGATTATTTCTGATTTTTCTCTTAATTTTCGGCCAAATATCTAGGCATGAACCTAGACAATGTATCCGGACTCATTTTAGACCTTTTCTCCCTTAAATCTCTCCATGGCTTTATCCTTAACATCCTCCCCTTGATTTTCACATTAAAATTGCAGATTTTATTCTCTAATTTCAGCCAACATATCTTGAGGGAATTAAGGAACGAATCTGGACTTGTTTTGAGCCTTTTCTTGTTGCACAATCCCTTGAAATTCTCCCTTGATATTCTCCTTGATTTTTCACGTTATCTTCATGATTTCCCATGGCAAAAATCAGATTTAATATCCCATAATATCTCCCACGTCATCTTCAAGCCATGTAGTCTCCTAATGCCTTCAGGTTTCCTAGCCTCATCAGGATTCCTAGTCGGACCAGGAAAACTCAATTTCTTCATTTCAGCTCATTTCTGCATCCCTTCTGCTCCATTTATTCAATGTACTTAGAAAATAGAAACTAAATTAAAATTGATTAAGTAAAGGAAATAACTAAGCAAAATATGGGGAAATAACTATTAAAACATCGCATTAAAATGCTCATATCAAATTCCCTCACACTTAGCTTTTGCTAGCCCCTTAGCAAAATAAAAACAAAGAAATTAAAAACAAAGACTCAAGGACTCAAGAAATACACTAAGTATAGAGAATGTAAAAGACTCAAGGACACTTAACTCAAAAACTACTAAGCCTTCCAACTATTTTTCTCAGAAATCTCTTACTTTCATAGCATCAAGATTAGCACTCAACCAAGAATCAATATTTAGATATTCGAGAGTTAATTCAAACATATAATCCACATATACATAAGTAGGACTTGGTTGTAACAATTGTGATGGGTGGAGCTCAGCATGTTTCAGACAAGTATGATTCATATCCTCACAAGGTATATCCACTCTTTCTTCTCTCAGATCAAGGCAATGCTTAAAAGCTTACAATCACTCAATTATATGTGAGAGAACATATTTTGAGGCAGTCAAATAGCTCACATATATAAGAAACGAAAAGCACTTTGTGAATATATTTTTTTTTCAAAAGATCTCATGAAGGATATCAACTACTTGCACGAATGGACTGCCATAGGTTCAACTCTTGTAACTCATCTCCACATCAAAGTATAATATTTACACACATGCACATTATTTACGAATAAAAAGGGGGTTTTTGATTTTGGTTTTTTTTTTTTTCTGAAAATTAAACTAAGTTAACAAAATAATTAAAATGCTAAAACATAAAAAATATAAATGGAATGCAAGAACAAAGATCAAATCGAAACCCATGATTAAAGTTGATTCAAGTTCATCATTGTTCATCATAGTCATGCAAGAGGAATTGATCATGTGAAACGTTCAAAGCAAACAATTTCCCATATTTTACTTTCAACGCTAATTAATCTAAGTGAAAGCACATAGACTAATCCTATCAAACATGCATTCAAGCCCTAGAAAGCTAGTCAATCATACATGTTTAACGCATTAAGCATCTAGAAAGGCTATCAATTCAAATGTGCAACTTAGTATGAAAAAGTCCACCTAATTGCAATCTTCTTTGATTAAATTCGGTTTTTGTACAAAACCTTTACTACTTATTGATTCAAGAACACAAAACCAAAAAGTTGATTCATGTTCTTAAATTCGTAGCACCAATTATATAAAAACCCTAAAAGTTTCGAACCCTTTAAGATTAACATACAAAAGATTTCTATCATGCAAATTTAATCAAACACTCACACATAAGCAACCATAATTCGCAAGGTATGAATCTGAAAATTAACTATTAATCATAAAATTTCAGAAAACAATACTTGTTCAAACATATGTGTCAACTAAGGCATAACCAACGAAAATACAAACAAAGTTACAAGGAAGAATCGAATTACACCAAGAGATGGAGATGGTGATGAACGAAACGGTGATGTGATCTCTTGAATTTCGAAAGCAATCTTCAAGGTGGAGGATGGATGGTGTTCACGGCTTGTCTTCTTCTTCCTTGGCCTTGCTTGCACTTCGTGGTTGCCTTAGAGGATGGAGAAGAGCACGGCTAGGCTAGAGAGCTTTTCTGAATTTTTTCTAAAGTTGTAAAACACAAAGGAAAGGGCCCCTTGACGTTGAGAATGTGTGAGAATATATAGTGGACGCCTCCTTGCTCTCCAAGCCGTGTAAACCTCTTAATATCCCAAGGAATTAATCTGAAAATGCCACATAATTTCCTCCAATAATAGCTTGCCAAATAAGCCCTATGACATGGTTCAACCAATCACAAAACTCCATTTTAATTCCCTAATATTTTGGCCGAAATATATAAAGATATATTCTGATTTTGTAGTTCAATTTCGGCCAAACTTCCTTAGAGAAAATAGGGAACGAACCTAGACTCCTTTTTGGCCGTTTCTTGGTCTCCACACTTTGGCTTTCCTTAAAACTCTCCCCTAGAATCTCTCTTTGCCGAATTCTCTAGGGTTTCTTCATGAATATCACGGCAATTCCTCCTTTTCCTCTTGACTTGGACGGCAAAAGATATTCTAGGGTTTATCTCTTGATGTATTTCCATAAAAATAACCCTAGAAAATCTCCCTAGAATATCTCCTTTTAATTTCTGATTTTTGGACGCCAACTCCTTGTTTCTCTCTTCATTTTGGACGGCAAAACTCTCCTAGGGTTTCTTTATGCGTCACAAACCCTAATCTCTTGGGCCATGATGGGCCATGATCCATTTTGCCGAAAATTCAAAGTGCTCTTGGGCTTCGTTGCTTCATCTTCAAGCCTTCTTCTTTTCCAACGCAAAACACTTCATTTTCTTCATTTCTTTTCATAGTTGCGTTGGAAACTTCATTGGTAAGCTCTCCTCCATTTCGCAGGGTTTCCTGGTTGCACTAGGAAAGCTTGTTTCTTCATTTCTGCTCAAATGTGTGGGCCGTTATCTCTCATATTTGTTCGTCTTGATGTTCGCAGGCTCCTCTTTCCATTCGTGCGTTCATTTCCACTTTTTAGCTCGGAGGTCCTGAAAATAGAAACTAGTATGAGAAATAGAAACTTTCCTAATTTGAAAAATAGAAACTTACTAAAAATGAAAAATAGAAAGTTACTAAAAATGAAAAATAGAAACTTGCCAGAAATGAGAAATGAAAACTACAAGAATAGAAACTTTCTAAAAATGGAAAATAGAAACTAAGAAAAATGGAAACTTTCTACAAATAGGAACTTTCCCAATCAAAGAATGGAAACTTTCCTAAACAGAGTTTTACTAAGGAAATGACGCAAGAAATGTAAGGAAATGCAGTTAAAACGTCGCATTAAAATGCTCCTATCAAATTCCCCCACACTTAGCTTTTGCTAGTCCCTTAGCAAAATCAAACAAAGACACACACTAAGACTCAACGAAAATTAAAGACTCAAACAAACAAAGACTCTATTGCCCTTCAACTATTTGTCTCAGCAATCTCTTACTTTCACCACACCAAGATTAGCACTTCACCAAGAATCAATGTTTAGGCATTCGAGAGTTAATTAAAACATATAATCGACACATACACAAGTAGGACTTGGTTGTAACAATGGTGATGGGTTTAAGCTTAGCATGCTTCAGACAAGTATGATTCAAATCTCACAAGTATATCCCTCTTTCTTCTCTCAGATCATGGCAATGCTTAAAAGCTTATTCACTCAAGTATATGTGAAAGATAAACAAGTGTATCACATATAAAGAAACGAAAGCACATAAATATTCTTTTAAAGATCTCATGAAGGATATCAACTACTTGCACGAATGGACTGCCATAGGTTCAACTCTTGTAACTCATCTCCACATCAAGGGCTGTCCCATCTTAAGGATCAAGAAGGTCCTCTCTCTCAAGGATTGTAATGGGGCTCAGGCTCAAGGTTTAAAGAAACGAAAGGTAAGGATTTATCAAAGTGTCCTAAAAACCTAGTAGAGCTCATATGAATGTAGAGATCTCGAAATTCCACCAAGGCATTGCAAAAACGTCACTTCCCCATATAGGTCACATAAAAGGGCCAAATGTCTTCATGTTGGGCCCAATCTTCAATGTAAACTTCCCTTGACCCTAGTGAAATGGACAAAGGCCAAATTTTTCTGTAGTGGGCCTTCAATTTAAAGTAAACTCCGAAATCACTAAGTATGGGGGACTAAAATCCATAAACATTTCTTTCTTTTTATTTCTTTTTAGCCGTATATATTTTTTCTTTCTTTTCATTTTTTTTTTTTTTTTTTTTTTTTTTTTTTTTTTTTTACGGCTTTCTCATATTTTTTTCTTTTCATGGACAAGTCTACCCCCACACTTGAACTTTCACCTCTTCTCAATCTTCATCTTTAACACCAAACCCATGTAATATGTCTCAAAAGTTAGCTCTACTAAGTTCTTAGAACAAAGGGTAGAGTTGTAACTATACTAAGCTTCATGGTTAAGGATTTTAAAGTGATGAACGAAAAGGCTTAATGTAGGCTCAAAGGGGCTTATCTAGGGGGGTCCCACGACGGGCACAAATAGGGACACAAGTTTATATGGCAATGGTGGTAATTCCTAGAGAACCTCTATCCCTTCCAGAATCAGGGCCATGTATTGATATTACGTCTCAACAAGCACAAGAGCGAATTCTAGCATCTCTAGTCCATTAAACTTAATCTATGGCAAGCAGTCAATCAAGATGAAAGAATAATGAGATCATCAAAACATCGCCAAGAAATTAAGAATATATTTTCATTTTCACTCCAAGAAAAAGGAACATGGCTCAAATATCTCACATGGGTTTTATGAATCAAAACTCATCCTAACATGCTCATATTCTGTACCAAGGTCACGAGATCCATATCCACTACACCTGCATACATTTTTCATATATCTCAATTAACCAAAGAATACCATGTTAAAAATCATCTCAATGTTGTGATCCTCTTTTAGTCATGATTTCAGAGATATAGAATCATCCTAGACAGTTGAAGGGGCATCCTATGACTCAAAACAAAAACAAAAGCAACGAAATTTTTTTTTTTTTTTATTTTTCTGACATTTTGCGATTTTTTTTTTGTATTTTCCAATATATATGACTCAAAATAAAAGACAAAAATGTAAATCCCTTCCCCCACACTTAAATATTGCATTGTCCTCAATGTAAGCAATTATAAGCATGCAATGAAACACTTAAGCATATAGAGATGGAATTTACGAAAATAAAGTTCAAAGACAAACAAAAAGCATAAAATAAAGAAGTAGGGAGGAAAAAGAGCAAATCTGCGTTGAAGGCTCCTCCACAGCTACTTCTGAATTGGGTTGCCTCCCAAGCAGTGCTTAATGTTTATAGTCTTTCAGCCTAGACTTGTACCTCCATTTAATCCTCAAGAGGTGGAACATTTTGGAGGGGTACTTCCTCCACTTCGTGTTCCACAAAGGCCTCATAGTAAGGCTTCAAGCGATGGCCATTCACTTTGAACTCGTTACCTGTTTGTTCACTCTTTATCTGCACAGCTCCATGAGAAAACACATTAGTGATAACAAAAGGTCCAATCCAACGAGAACGAAGTTTACCTGGGAAGAGTTTTAGACGAGAATGGAAGAGAAGAACTTTTTGACCCACAACAAAAGTCTTCCTTCGAATCATTTTATCATGGAATGCCTTAGTCTTTTCTTTATAGATGTTGGCACTTTCGAAAGCATCATTCCTAATCTCCTCTAACTCTTGCAACTGCAGCTTCCTATGAAGCCCAGCTTCATCAATATCCATGTTAAACTGCTTCACAGCCCACCAAGCTTTGTGCTCTAACTCCACAGGTAAATGGCAAGGTTTGCCATAGACAATGCGATATGGGGACATACCTATGGGAGTCTTGTATGCAGTTCTGTAGGCCCACAAAGCATCCTCCAAGCGTAGGGACCAATCCTTCCTGTTGGGGTTCACAGTCTTTTCCAATATCCCCTTGATCTGACGATTTGAGACTTCAGCCTGCCCACTAGTTTGGGGGTGATAAGGTGTAGAAACCTTATGTGTAACATCATATTTCTTTAACAAGGCCTCAATCGTCCGATTGCAAAAATGGGATCCACCATCACTAATGAGAACTCTAGGCATTCCAAACCTGCTAAAGATGTTAGACTTGATAAAATCTGCAACAACCTTAGAGTCATTAGTTCTAGTGGCCTTTGCTTCCACCCATTTGGAAACATAGTCCACTGCAAGTAGGATATATAGAAACCCAAAAGATGAAGGGAAAGGCCCCATGAAATCTATGCCCCAGACATCAAATATTTCAACAGTTATGATATTAGACAATGGCATTTGATCTCTAGAACTTAGATTTCCGGTTCGTTGGCATCTATCACAAGTTAAACAATATGCATGTGCATCCTTAAATAACGTTGGCCAAAAGAACCCAGACTCTAACACCTTAAAAGCAGTCTTTTTAGACCCAAAGTGACCCCCACATGCTTTAGAATGGCAAAACGAAAGTATGGCATTATGTTCATGTTCAGGCACACATCTCCTAATCAGTTGATCAGAGCAATATTTCCACAAATAAGGTTCATCCCAAACATATTGCTTAACAGTTTTCTTAAGCCTATCTCTATGAGCACGTGACATGGTATCAGGAATCTTCCTAGAAACAATATAGTTCACAATATCAGCATACCATGGTTCACTTACCTGAAGTCCAAAAAGCTGCTCATCTGGAAACGTCTCCACCAGAGGGAGAGGGTCTTCTGCATG
Organism: Rosa rugosa; assembly: GCF_958449725.1. Lineage (NCBI taxonomy): Eukaryota > Viridiplantae > Streptophyta > Magnoliopsida > Rosales > Rosaceae > Rosa > Rosa rugosa. Next base: position 34,871,387 of record NC_084826.1, read on the forward strand.
TACCAAACGACTCAAGTGGTCAGCTACCACGTTTTCACTACCCTTCTTGTCCTTGATTTCAACGTCAAACTCTTGTAAGAGTAGGATCCATCTGATAAGTCTTGGTTTCGCCTCCTTCTTGGTCATCAAGTACTTCAAAGCTGCATGGTCAGTATAAATAATTACCTTGGTACCAAGTAAGTAGGAACGAAACTTTTCAAGGGCAAAGACAACTGCAAGGAGCTCCTTCTCTGTAGTGGAATAATTCATTTGGGCATCATTTAGAGTCCTTGAGGCGTAATAGATGGCATAGGGTCGTTTGTCCTTCCTTTGCCCCAAAACAGCTCCAACTGCATAGTCAGAGGCATCACACATCAACTCAAAGGGCAAGGACCAATCTGGAGGTAGCATGATGGGGGCTGACGTCAACAACTCCTTAAGCTTGTCAAAAGCATCTTGACACTCTTTGTCAAAGTGGAAGGGCACATCCTTCTGGAGTAGTTGACATAGAGGTCTCGAAATCTTGGAGAAGTCCTTGATAAACCTCCTATAAAAACCTGCATGGCCAAGGAACGAACGAATCTCTCTCACAGAAGTGGGAGAGGGTAAGTAACGCACAATATCAACCTTGGCCTTATCGACCTCTATTCCCCTAGCAGAGACAATATGTCCTAAAACTATGCCTTGTTTAACCATAAAATGGCATTTCTCCCAATTAAGTACAAGGTTAGTTTCCATGCAACGTTTTAGAATTATTTCCAGATTATTAAGACAATCATCAAAATTCTTTCCAAAAACTGAAAAGTCATCCATGAATACCTCTATGATTTTCTCAATATAATCTGAAAAAATACTTACCATACACCTCTGAAAGGTACCTGGAGCGTTGCAAAGGCCAAAGGGCATGCGTCTATAGGCAAACGTCCCAAAGGGGCAAGTGAAGGTTGTCTTCTCTTGATCTTCATTGGCTATGGCAATCTGATTGTAGCCTGAGTAGCCATCCAAGAAGCAGTAGTAGTCATGTCCAGCTAGGCGCTCAAGCATCTGATCAATGAATGGAAGAGGAAAGTGATCTTTCCTTGTTGTTGCGTTGAGCTTCCTATAATCAATGCACACTCGGTGACCTGTGACTGTCCTTTGGGGCACCAGTTCGTTCTCAGCATTCTTCACCACAGTTACCCCAGATTTCTTGGGCACAACCTGAACTGGAGAGACCCACTTGGAGTCTGAAATGGGGTAGATCACCCCACAATCTAGGAGTTTGATAACCTCCTTCTTCACAACTTCCATCATTGGAGGGTTGAGACGACGTTGAGCCTCTCTAGTGGGTTTAGACCCCTCCTCTAGAAGTATCCTATGGACGCAAGTTGTAGGGCTAATTCCCTTGATGTCCGCCAATGTCCATCCTATGGCGGTCTTGTGTTGTTTCAGCATCTCCACCAACTTCTCTTCTTGTGGAGTCGTAAGCGCAGAGGACACTATCACTGGTAAGGTCTCCTTGTCTCCTAAGTAGACATACTTCAAATGGTCTGGAAGAGGTTTAAGCTCAAGTTCTGGGGCCTGGACCACTGAAGGTAAAGTCTTGTTAGTAGATAACTGAATGGACAAAGGAGAATTAGACTTACCTACATAAGGGGATGCTTCAAGGAAGGAGACGTTTTCAATTATCTTTCCTTCACAAGTGTCCTTCAATTCCTCCTTTGAGATAATGGCACCACCTTTTGTGTACCCTACTCCTTGTTCGAGGGTTGTGGCTAGGGTATCCTCATTCATGGCCTCAAACATTTTCTGGGCAAGGTCATCCAAAATATCAATAGAATAACAGTCATTTATATCAAGAGGATACCTCATGGCTTCAAAAATGTTGAAGCCAATAACGTCATCATCAAACTCCATGGTGAGAGAACCTGCATACACATCTATCTTTGTCCTAGCTGTCCTTAAGAAAGGACGTCCCAAAAGCAAAGGAGTGGAACTCACAGGGGAGTCCTCCATTTCTAACACATAAAAATCAGCTGGGAAGATAAGATGGTTAACCTGCACAAGCACATCCTCCAACAAACCTCTAGGGTATGCATTGGATCTGTCAGCTAACTGAATGATAACATTATCAGATTTAAGTTCCCCTAGACCTAGGGTTTCATAAACAGAGTAGGGCATAACATTAACAGATGCACCTAGATCTAGCATGGCATTCTTAAATCTGGAGTTACCAATAGTACATGGAATAGTAAAGCTTCCAGGATCCTTACACTTTGGAGGAATCTTCCTCTGAATCAAGGCAGAAACGTTCTCACTTACCTTTACCACCTCCTTTTCACGGTTCACTCTCCTAGTAGTGCAAAGCTCTTTAAGGAACTTGGCATACTTAGGGACTTGCTTGATGGCCTCTAGGAGGGGTAAGTTTACTTGTACCTTCTTGAAAGTTTCCAAGATAGCTTGGTCACTTTCATCCTTCTTGGATTTAGCAAATCTGCGTGGAAAGGGCATGCAAGAAGAAGAAGGGTTAGTGATAACCGAATTGGATAAGTTAGAATTAATACCTTGAATATCCGGTTTGGCCTTTTGTGGTGAGGACGCCTTGACTTCTTCCTTGGACGTTGCAGGGTCCTTTTCAATACCCAACTTTGTGGGTTCATGGCCTTCCTCAATCTCTATGCTTACTTGGGCCTTTTTGGGTTGCTTGGGTTGATCCAGAAATGGCCTTCCACTCCTTGTAGTCACAACTGATGCATTCTCCACATTACCCTTAGGATTAGGTATTGTGACACTAGGGAGCTTCCCATTCTCATGAATCTTGCTCATGAAATCCACAACTTGGCCCATCTGCTTCTTGAGTTCTGCAATGTCCTTAGTATGGGTCTGTTGTCCTTGGATCAAAGCCTGAGTAGAGTTTGTCAAGGCTTGTGTAGAAGCAGTCAAGGCTTCCAACGTCTTATCATAATGGGAATTGGAATTCCCAGAGTTCTGTTGAGGAGGAGGCATGTAAGGAGCTTGAGGACGTTGAAAGGTAGGCCCTTGAGGACGTTGAAAGTTACCACCAAGAGGATTCTGAACATTGTCATTGTTGGTCCACTTGAAGTTGGGATGGTCCCTCCATCCTGGGTTATAAGTATTGGAATAAGGGTCATGTCTAGGACGTTGAGGTCCTCCCTGATATCCTCCTTGAAATCCCCCTTGGTATCCTCCAATAGCATTGGCAGATTCCCATCCTCCATTTTCATTGAGTTGAGGGCATTGATCAGTAACATGCCCTTGCATAGAGCATACCCCACAAGCTATGGATGCACTAGGTCCTTTGGAACTTATGACTTGGTTCATGAGCAAGGTGAGCTTATTCAGTTGATCCTCAATGGCATTGTTCCTACCCACTTCATGTACCTTTCGAATGGAGTGCCCTACACCCTCGTATTGTTGACTGTTGAGGGCACGATTCTCAATAAGTTCCTTTCCCTCTGCAGGCGACTTGTCCACAAAAGCTCCTCCAGCTGCAGCATCAAGCATTTGCCTCTCTAAGGGTAAGAGTCCCTCATAGAAGCATGTCAGTAGGGTCTCATCCTTCATCTGATGTTGAGGACATTGAGCAAGTAAGGAATTGAACCTCTCATAATAGGCAGAATAGGATTCATCTGGAGCTTGTTCAATTCCACTAAGCTTCTTCCTGAGTGTGATGACCTTGGAAGCTGGGAAGTATCTTTCCAAGAAGGCCTTCCTCATAGTGTCCCAAGAGGTGATACGTCCAGCAGGAATCTCATATAGCCAATCTTTGGCTCTGTCAGCTAAGGAAAATGGAAATGCTTTCATCCTTAGAATGTTCTCATCTGCTCCTTGTGGTTGCATATTAGAACACACAACCTGAAATGCCCTAAGATGCTTGTTGGCGTCCTCCATAGGAAGCCCATGAAACTTAGGGAGTTGGTGCAATAATCCACTCTTCAGCTCAAACTCTGCATTCCTTCCTGCAGCAGGGGCAGGGTACACAATACCTATAGGGGGTCCTCCCTCAACTGTTGCTGTGGATAGTTCCCTAATGGATGCCATTCTCTCTTCTTGAACTTCTTCAGGTGGTGGTGTAGGTGGTGGTGTAGAGTTAGACGAAATCACAGGTGACGGTGAACGTGAAGGAGGAGATGGGGTAGGTGTAGGTGATGTAGATTCCTCAGAAGGATAGATTCTCTTCCCTTGCTCGTTAAACTTGTACTCTTTGAATTGCAAGGAGGAAGGTCTTCTGTACTCAAGTGTAGGAGGATTTTTCAAACGAGCGAGCCTTTCTTCAATCTCTCGTATGGTAGGGAGTTTAGAGGACTCGGACATTCATGGAATTCCTGAACAACATTAAGATGTACAGAAGTGAGTAACTTACGAAAACAAACAAAATACAAGTTAATATTTTCATACAAAAACGTCACTATTCACAATGCAACAAAAGAGACTTACACTTTGTACAAGTAAGAGAAGTAAAAACAAAACACTTTACATGTGAAGGGTATGTACAAGTATTTTATTACTATTTTTTTTTTTTTTTTTAGAACTTATAAACATCGTTAATAACTCAATTGATTCCAAGTTGTAAGTCGAGCCCAATAGAAACCACTACTATTGGTGAGCTACGATATAGGGATAGTCGCCTAGACATAAGTCTCTTTCCGTGGTTTCAGAAGGCCAGATAGCCAGATTAAGAGGTAAGTGAGAGGGAGGACTCATTTTGGTGATACTACGGAGGCTACTCCCTCATTGAGGTTTACGCCCCTATTGGCTACTTCCACATTGTGGTTTACGCACAGTCTATAGTATCTCTGAGATCCAATTGAACCCATCACCCAGGGTCTCAACCTAAGACACCATCTGTAATGCCCCTTACTCAGTTTGGAAAGTACTCATGTGTTAGACTGTTCTCCTAATGCTAATAAAGGCCGCCCTCAACTTCATAAGACCTTAGAAGGGTACCAATGAAGGGTTAAGGCCAATATTAACAAAAGGGCCCTTGTCTACTCATACGATTTTACACACTCACAACAATTAAATAATTAACAATATTCATAATTCAATTTTCATTGTTTTCCTCTTCTTTACAAGTAAAATTAGACAAAACTTTCAAACCAAACAAATACAAAACGTCACTATTCACTATTCACAATTTTTTTTTTTTTTTTTTTTTTTCGCAAGGTATGAATCTGAAAATTAACTATTAATCATAAAATTTCAGAAAACAATACTTGTTCAAACATATGTGTCAACTAAGGCATAACCAACGAAAATACAAACAAAGTTACAAGGAAGAATCGAATTACACCAAGAGATGGAGATGGTGATGAACGAAACGGTGATGTGATCTCTTGAATTTCGAAAGCAATCTTCAAGGTGGAGGATGGATGGTGTTCACGGCTTGTCTTCTTCTTCCTTGGCCTTGCTTGCACTTCGTGGTTGCCTTAGAGGATGGAGAAGAGCACGGCTAGGCTAGAGAGCTTTTCTGAATTTTTTCTAAAGTTGTAAAACACAAAGGAAAGGGCCCCTTGACGTTGAGAATGTGTGAGAATATATAGTGGACGCCTCCTTGCTCTCCAAGCCGTGTAAACCTCTTAATATCCCAAGGAATTAATCTGAAAATGCCACATAATTTCCTCCAATAATAGCTTGCCAAATAAGCCCTATGACATGGTTCAACCAATCACAAAACTCCATTTTAATTCCCTAATATTTTGGCCGAAATATATAAAGATATATTCTGATTTTGTAGTTCAATTTCGGCCAAACTTCCTTAGAGAAAATAGGGAACGAACCTAGACTCCTTTTTGGCCGTTTCTTGGTCTCCACACTTTGGCTTTCCTTAAAACTCTCCCCTAGAATCTCTCTTTGCCGAATTCTCTAGGGTTTCTTCATGAATATCACGGCAATTCCTCCTTTTCCTCTTGACTTGGACGGCAAAAGATATTCTAGGGTTTATCTCTTGATGTATTTCCATAAAAATAACCCTAGAAAATCTCCCTAGAATATCTCCTTTTAATTTCTGATTTTTGGACGCCAACTCCTTGTTTCTCTCTTCATTTTGGACGGCAAAACTCTCCTAGGGTTTCTTTATGCGTCACAAACCCTAATCTCTTGGGCCATGATGGGCCATGATCCATTTTGCCGAAAATTCAAAGTGCTCTTGGGCTTCGTTGCTTCATCTTCAAGCCTTCTTCTTTTCCAACGCAAAACACTTCATTTTCTTCATTTCTTTTCATAGTTGCGTTGGAAACTTCATTGGTAAGCTCTCCTCCATTTCGCAGGGTTTCCTGGTTGCACTAGGAAAGCTTGTTTCTTCATTTCTGCTCAAATGTGTGGGCCGTTATCTCTCATATTTGTTCGTCTTGATGTTCGCAGGCTCCTCTTTCCATTCGTGCGTTCATTTCCACTTTTTAGCTCGGAGGTCCTGAAAATAGAAACTAGTATGAGAAATAGAAACTTTCCTAATTTGAAAAATAGAAACTTACTAAAAATGAAAAATAGAAAGTTACTAAAAATGAAAAATAGAAACTTGCCAGAAATGAGAAATGAAAACTACAAGAATAGAAACTTTCTAAAAATGGAAAATAGAAACTAAGAAAAATGGAAACTTTCTACAAATAGGAACTTTCCCAATCAAAGAATGGAAACTTTCCTAAACAGAGTTTTACTAAGGAAATGACGCAAGAAATGTAAGGAAATGCAGTTAAAACGTCGCATTAAAATGCTCCTATCAGTTCAACTCTTGTAACTCATCTCCACATCAAAGTCTGTCCCATCTTAAGGATCAAGAAGGTCTTCTCAAAGGGTTGTAATGGGGCTAAGGCTCAAAGTTTTCAGAAATGAAAGGTATGGAATTTAACAAAGTGTCCTAAAAACCTAGCAGAGCTCATGTTGATGTAGAGACTTCTAGAAATCCACCAAGGCATACAAAACATCATATCCCATAGAGGCAAAATAAAAGGGCCTAATGTCTTCATGTTAAACTTCCCTTGAACTTTTGTGAATTGGACAAAGACCAAATTTTCTAATAGTGGGCCTTCAATTCAAAACGATCTCCAAACTCACCAAGTATGGGGGACTAAAATCCATAAACATTTTTTTTCTTTTTTCTTCTTTCTTTCTTTTCTTTTCTTTTCTTCTTTTTTTTTTTTTTTTTTTTTTAAGCAAGTCTACCCCCACACTTGAACTTTCACCTCTTCTCAATCTCTATCCTTGCCACCAAATCCATTTAGTAAGTCTCAAAAGATAGCTCCACTAAGTTTTTAGAACAAAGGGTTAGGTTGTTACTATACTAAGGTTCAGGGGTTAAGGATTTTAAGGGTGATGAAAGAAAAGGCTTAATGTAGGCTCAAAGGGGTTTATCTAGGGGGGTCCCACGACGGGCACAAATAGGGACACAAGTTTATATGGCAATGGTGGTAATTCCTAGGGTGCCTCTATCCTTTTTAGAATCAGGGCCATGTATTGATAAAACGTCTCAACAAGCACAAGAGCGAATTCTAGCATTCTCTAGTCCATTAAACTTAATCTATGGCAAGCAATCAATCAAATAAAAGAATAATGAGATCATCAAAACATCGCCAAGAAAATAAGAATATATATATATATTTTCATTTATCACTCCAAGAAAAAGGGACATGGGCTCAATTATCTCACATGGGCTTTTATGAATCAAAACTCATCTTAACATGCTCATTTTCTGTACCAAGGTCACGAAATCCATATCCACTACCCATGCATACATTTTTCATATATCTCAATTAACTAAAGAATACCATTTAAAATCATCTCAATATTGTGATCATCTTTTAGTCATGATTTTAGAGATATTAGCTCATCCTAGACAGTTGAAAGGGCAACCTATGACTCAATAAATAAAAGCAATTTTTTTTTATTTTTGACATTTTTTAATTTTTTTTTTTGTATTTTCCAATATATATGACTCAAAAATAAAAGACAAAATATAAATCCCTTCCCCCACACTTAAATATTGCATTGTCCTCAATGTAATCAATTATAAGCATACAATGAAACAAGTAAGCATAGTTAGAAGGCATTTATGAAAACAAATCCTAAAATAAAAAAAAGGAGAAAAATTTAAAAATAAAAAGAATAGGGAAAGAGAAAGAAAATCTGTGTAGGTAGACTCCTTCACAGCTACTTCTGAATTGGGTTGCCTCCCAAGCAGCGCTTGAGTTTAACGTCTTTCAGCCAGACGGTACCTCCATTAAAAAAAAGTTAGTGATTATAATTAACAAACAAATACAATGTATAAAAACAAGTAACTAAGAATTACAAACTACAAATAATTAACAAGTACATTGTACACAAGACACAAGTTAGGTATACAAGTGAGTAAAAAAAAAAAAAAATGAAAAATATTTACACAAATGTTTTTTTTTTACCTTAGTGTATCACAACATTTTGTTACATTTTCTTTTGTCATAAATATTATTGATATCAAATCTAATTCCAAGCGGTAAATCAAGTGGACGTGCGGCCCAAGTATAGTCGCCTAGACACAAAGTCCCTCCTACATCCTTTGGGCAACCTTACTGAAATGGCCAGGTAGAGGAGGACGACCACAAGAGGCAGAATCCATTTTGGCATGAGCTAAGCCCATTTGTAAGCACTTCTGGATTCAAAACCCGTTATGAACGCTGTCCCCTTCCTAGACACCATTCCACATAGGCTATACTTACTAGGATGAAAAAGATCATAAGTGTGAAGACAGTTCAACAAGTGTTAATAAAGGCCGCCCTCAACCTTAAGGGACCTGAACTAGGTACCAATAAGTGGTTTAGGCCAATATTAACAAAAGAGACTTCACCTATTCCATTCAATTTACAACTTACAATTAAAACTCGTGTTCAACAATATAAAAAAACAACCTAATTAATTTAAACTAAAATTCGACAATTACAAAATAATTAACAAGTAAATTTTTTTTTTTCGGTCACAATATAAACAAAACATATTATTCACAAAGTAACAAATGATTTTTCAATCCCCGGCAACGGCGCCAAAAATTGATACGCTAAAAGCAAGTGCATAATTTAACCCTGAAAATATCGTTAGTAGTATAAGCAAATAGGGATCGTTCTATTCCGGGGATTGAGGGTACACCTGTCATTGTCAAACAATTAAACAATTAAAATTAAAACAAAGTATAATATTCACAAAGATATTCACAAGTATAAACATTATTTATGTAAAAGGGGGGTTTTTGTTTTTGGTTTTCGAAAATAAAACTAAATAAGTAAAACAATTAAAATGCAAAAACATAAAGATAATGATGGAATGAGAGAACAAAGATCAAAACCGAAACCATGATTAAAATCGATTCAAACCCTAATATTGTTCATCTAAGTCATGAGAAAGGAGTTGATCATGTGAAACGTTCGAAAGCAAACAATTTTCCATATTTTACTTTTCAATGCTAATTAACCTAAGTGAAAGCACCTAGATTAATCCTATCAAACATGTAATCAAACCCTAGAAAGCTAGTCAATCATGACATGTTTAACGCATTAGACATAGAGAAAGGCTATCAACTCAAGTGTACAACTTAGTATGGAAAAGTCCACCTAATTGCAATCCTCGTTAATTAAATTCGATCTTTGTCCAAAACCTTTACTACTTTTGATTCAAGTCACACAAAGCAAAAAGTTGTTTTATGTTCTTAAACCTAGCACCAATTACATGCAAATCCTATAAGTGTCGACCCAAATAAGATAAACATATAAAAGTTTTCTGTAAAGCAAATTTAATTAAACAAACTCACATAAGCAACTCTCGAATTACAATATATGAATCTGAAAATTCTCAATTAATCATAAAATTCCAGAAATTAACAATTGTTCAAACATATATGTCAACTAGAAACAATTCCAACGAAATCAAATAAGGTTACAAAGAAAGAGGTTGAATTACACCGTGAGATGGAGATGGGGATGAAAGATAAAACGTATGGAGTCTTGAATCTCGAAAGCAAGCTTCAAGGTGGAGAATGGATGATGATGCTCACGGCTTGGTTCTTCTTCTTCTTCGGCCTTGCTTGAACTTCGTGGCTTGCTCTAGAGGATGGAGAGAGTTTTTCTGAATGAAAGTGTTGTGGTGTTGTTGTTGTGTTTTAAACGTCTAGCATAGGGGGTTTTATATAGGGGAACGGCCAAGCTTTGCCACACAGCTTCGACCAATCACGTAGCGCCACGTCAGCTCTGTGTGTCATCCAACCAATCAAAAAGCTCCAAAATCAATCCCTAATATATTGTTGCTGATTTTCCCAAGATTATTTCTGATTTTTCTCTTAATTTTCGGCCAAATATCTAGGCATGAACCTAGACAATGTATCCGGACTCATTTTAGACCTTTTCTCCCTTAAATCTCTCCATGGCTTTATCCTTAACATCCTCCCCTTGATTTTCACATTAAAATTGCAGATTTTATTCTCTAATTTCAGCCAACATATCTTGAGGGAATTAAGGAACGAATCTGGACTTGTTTTGAGCCTTTTCTTGTTGCACAATCCCTTGAAATTCTCCCTTGATATTCTCCTTGATTTTTCACGTTATCTTCATGATTTCCCATGGCAAAAATCAGATTTAATCTCCCATAATATCTCCCACGTCATCTTCAAGCCATGTAGTCTCCTAATGCCTTCAGGTTTCCTAGCCTCATCAGGATTCCTAGTCGGACCAGGAAAACTTCATTTCTTCATTTCAGCTCATTTCTGCATCCCTTCTGCTCCATTTATTCAATGTACCTAGAAAATAGAAACTAAATTAAAATTGATTAAGTAAAGGAAATAACTAAGCAAAATATGGGGAAATAACTATTAAAACATCTCATTAAAATGCTCATATCAGATAAATACATAATTTTCCGTGAAAATAAAAGAAGATTCAAGAAGGTGACGTGTTGAACTTATCCTGGAGAATTTCAAGAGATTACAACAAGTAAAAAGGTCGAAAACAGGTCCAGATACATTCCTTGAGCTCCACACTCCATCCTTGGCCGAAATTGAGGAGATAAATCAGAAAATAATCATGTAATTAATGCAAAAATAATCTCCCTAGAATCAAGGTGCTAATTTGAAGGCTTCTTATTGGTTGGATGACACAAGAAGGTTGATGTGGAATTATCTGATTGGTTAATATTGTGTGGATCAATCAGATAAATCCTAAAAAATAAAAAGAAGAATTTTGAAGACTTGGAGACTAAGTTGCCATCTTCCTATAAATACGAGCATCATTGGGACGTTTCACATACGACTTCACCCACGAATTCTTTCATTCTTTTCACACACCAAAAGTTCTGTTCCATTCTCTAGTCTTCATAGTCTGCGTTATCAACCAAGGAGGAGAAGAAGCCATGCAATATATCAAGATCCTAGCCGCCATCCACCCTTGTGTCATCCCTAGAAGATTGTTTGCTTTCAAGGATCTTCAAGTTCTTCGTCTCAAGGCTTTGTCATTCATTTTTCACAGTGTATTTCATCATTTTCTTTTGTTTCCTTTGTTTGATTTCGTAAACTATAAATTCTAGTTAACATAACGTTAAGGGCAAAGTTTAAAGCCCGTTTATATGTTTTGAAATAAAGTTGTGATTTCTATATGTTGATTTCTATGTTGCTTATGTGAGATTGCTTGATTGATTTTGGATTACAGAAAACTTTTGCATGTTTATGTTTTTTGATGGCCAACTTAGGATATATGCATGTAATTGGGGCTAGATTTAGGTAAACAATTCACCTAATAATTTTGGGAACCTATTTCATAAGTTGTAAAGGCTTTGGACAAAAGTCGAAATCAATTAAGGAGGATTGCAAATAGATGAACTTTTTCATACTAGGTTGTGCACTTTGGTTGACATCCTTTCTTTGTTCGTCATGCGTTGAATGTGTTCTTGAGTAGCTAGCTTTCTAGACTATGATTGCATATTCAATAGGTCTAATTTAGGTGCTTTCACTTAGATTAAATATTCAAGGAAAGTAAAATATGGGAAATCGTTTGCTTACTAACGTCTCACATGGTCAACTTCTTTCTCATGACATAGAAAATCAACTGTAGGAATTATAATTGGATTTCATTCATATGATTGTGGTTTTGATCTTTGTTCCTTGCGTTTCACCCTTGTATATGTGTTTTTACATTTTATTTATTTTATAATCCTAAAACCCCCTTATTTGTGTTTACTTGTATATATTTCTATTCTTTGTTTTATTTTTGTAAATAATACATTATATTTATATTAATTCTTTATTTGTTTATGCAATTACAGGTGTACCCTCAATCCCCGGCTTGAACGATCCCTACTTATTCTACACTGACAACTACATTTTGCAAGGTTAAATTACGCGCTTACTTTCAGCACGTCACTAGGATGCGTGACTTGCTTTATAAACTCTCAAATGTACGAATCGTGTCAAGTAAGGAAAATATTTACACCTTAATCATTATACCTTGGGATTAGGTGTTGGACGTAACTAAGGTAATCGGCGATAGGACAACTATAAATACACAATTAAAATACAAAATAACTATATACAATCAAGGCACTAAGTTTTGGCAATGCTCGGCTTAGCTCATACCAAACCTATTCAAAGCCACTAATTTGTAGCCTCATGGTGGAGACAGAAATGAGTCAAAGATATTAACTTGTTGGGAGTTGATTATAGGGCTAAATATTGGTTATTGCTCTGAATTTTAGAGTAAAGTCACTTCAGTCCCTACTCTTATAATTTCATCAGACACTTCCAATTTTGATCCAATAGGTCCAATCCGTTAGCAAAGCTTTTGAAACTTTGGATTTGAATTTTCTGTTAAAAGTTCTTCAATCTTTCAGTTTCAACTACGTACCTTTTATTGATTGGATTCATGTGGTACTCAAATCAACAAGGCTTTCTATCTTGGTAAATGGGCAATCTGTGGCTTCTTTGAATGTTCACATAGCATCTGGCAAGGAGATTCTATATCACAATTATTATTTTGTTTGGCTAAGTAGGTGATTAAGTCGATGATTGAATTGCCTACTTGTTTCAAAAAAAAAAAAAAAATTCTCTTGCGGTGCACCTCCTAAAATATTTCATTCCCTCCGTCGCTTGTTTATTTCTTGATGATGTAATGGTGTTTATGCAAAGTAGTTCTCGTGATTTGAAGGCACGAATGAGATTCATGGATGAATATTCTTACAACTCAGAGCAAGTAGACAATAAGCTCAAATCCTCTATTTTTCTTGTAAGGTATGTTGTTTAGATGCGGAGTATTATTAATGGCACACTAAGCATTCGTCAAGGATCACTTCCCTTCACATACATGGGAGCACCCATGTTCCAAGGCTGCCCCAAACCGAAATATTTTCAAGCCTTAGCTGACAAGGTACAGTGCAAGCTATTATCTTGGAAAGGTCTATAGTTATTGAGCCTCTAGATTATAGTTAATATCTTCTATGGTTCAAAACTTCCTCATCTATAACTTCCAAGTTTATGAATGGCCTTCTTCCTCTCTTAAAACAAGTTCAAACTTGGACTATAATTTTTTTTTTTTGGTCTGGCGATCTCTGAAGAAAGGTAGCCATAGGACTAGGCACGGGTCGGGCAGTGTGTGAAATTTGAAGGGCCCGAACCTGGATCAAAATTTTAGGGCCACGCCCAAATATTTGTGTTTCAATGTCTAGGCAGTTTTTTTTTTTTCAAGCAGGGTTTTCATGCCCAAACAGGCTAAAAAAAAAAAACTAAAAGACTGTCATCGAATTTTGGCCATGGATTTGTGGGGGCCGCAAACGCAGAGGCGAAGGTTGTCTTGGTGCTGGGATGGTTGAAATTTGTCCACAATTCCAAGATCGCCTCCATAATTTGAAGATCGACCTTCTCTACCGCCCTTCCTCGCCAGAAACCTACACATTCATGGTCGGCTATCACGAAGTGATTGGGATGAAACTTGGACTGCCACCAGAACATTTCCGTTAAATGACGAGTTGCAAACGAACAACCCAGAATGCAAAAGAAGAATTTCTAGAGACGAAGACGAAATCTGGGATTGAGAACTTGCAATTGAAGACGAAGATCAGGAAGCGCGACAGCAATTAGTGTGCCAACACGTCATGGGCCAGTTCGATAGTTTGAAGATCTAGTGTGCCGATCAGAGCTTCCTTTGCCTCGGCGATGGCGACTAGACTCACGACCAAACCAAGGTAAAAACAAGTTATTGTAAATCTTGAAACAAACAGCATATTAATTCACATTTTTAGTGGTACATGGACTTTTTATTATTTGTTGGAAGGTTATGTATATTAGAAATTGCTTGCTGGTTCAATGCTATTAGGACAGACTATACTCGTAGCTTAGATCAGAAAATCTTCAACGCCTTCGAGGAAGGGGTCTGAAATGAGGGCAAAAGAAAGAGGAAGAATATAAAGTAATAAAATCTGTAGAAGACACCTAATAATGAAAAAAAATTATTAATTACAACTTTTGGGCCCAACAAACTTTTTTTTTCCTTTCTAAAATAAAAAACTGAGATCGAACCAGGTATAGCGCGGTTCAAACCCGACCCAGCTTGATTGTGTCAAATTTTTTTGAAAAACCCAAACTGAATCGAACCGAACCAATTGGTTCGGGCTGATTTTTCGAGTTTTCAGGCTTATTTGCCCACCTTTGCCCGCCCCTAGGGAGCCATTTGATTGCTTGGAGGCAGAGTTGCTTGCCCATTGATGTAGGAGGACTTGGTACAAAGAAATTATTTCTACTCAATAACTCGCTGCTGCTCACACTTGGTTGGGGCACTGTTCAGAACTCCACAACCTCCTCAAAATTCCTCCATGATTGTCTTTTCAATTCCTCCCTTGAAGTCCTAAAGTAATATCAGCGATCTTCATCTTGGGTTGGTTTAAAAAAGCTTTGGAGCTCCTTTTTCGCTGGTGTGCAGTAGGTTATGAGTGACGGAAAGTTGACTAGTTTCTGGTCTGATAATTGGCTAGGAATTCCCACTGTAGCCACACAAAGGAAGATATTGCTCCAAAGGGGGTCCATTCTAGACCAACACGACAACACTGGTCTCTGCCTCCCCAACTGTAGAATCGCTGTAAATCCGTATGTAATTAGGATTTTTATTTAATTAGGATATCTTGTGATTATAGAAAATCCTGTAATTATGGAAAGATTGTTTCCTATTAGAGTTAGACTACTCCTTTGTACTTGTATATATTTACCCCCATTGTGGGATGAATATTAATCATCGAATTAACCCTGAATTGAAGTATTCTTTTCTACTTGGTATCAGAGCAGGTTCAATCCTTTGAACTTGCGCTGCATCCTTTGAATCCTGAATCCCGAAGAACACCACAAACCACTGCGTACCACCACCGTTGAAAGAAAACCATCCCTGAATTTCAAACCACCATCACCCTACCTTTTTTTTTCGAAAAAGAAGAGAAAAAAACTTTTTTTTTTCCAAAACATTCATATCCATCTTGAAACCCTAGAAAATCCAATTCTGCGAAAATCTTGAATTCCTCAATGGTGCAATAAGAGAAACAGGCTATGGGGCATTCGGTAACTACCGAATTTTCTGTTATGGCTCAACTCAAACAGGGTCCTCCTCCAGGCTTCTTAGGACCTTCTCCACGCCGTCCTCTAGGTAAACCAAATCCATATGCAAACAAAAAATGCATTATCTATGGGGAATTAGGTCATAGCAAGGAGCGATGCTATGAAGTGATTGGTTACCCTGATTGGTGGGACTTCACTAAGAAACCGCGAAAGAATCTGGGCAAGGCCGCTGTTGCTTCTACAGAGGAAGTTTACCTAGACAATGACTCAGCTAATGTAGCGCAGTCATGTACGAAGGGTAAGATTACTTTTAATAGTGCATGGATAATTGATACAGGCGCATCTGACATATGACCAATGACCCTAGTCTTGTGAAAAACCTTAGACATTCCCCTCAAAATGTTGTCTGTACTGCTGATGGTACTCCAACTCCGGTCACCGGAGAAGGTTCTATTGCTTTATCTGATACCTTAACCCTTGAATCTGTCTTAGTTGTTCCATCACTAGCTTATAATCTCCTGTCTGTTGGTCAAATTATTTTAGCTCTTGCATGTGTTGTGACCTTCTATCCGTCTTTCTATGTGTTTCAGGACATTCTGACTCGGCGGATTCTTGGACACAGAAGGGGGAAATTATACTATCTGGATCTGACAGAGACTGGAAAGAAACAGAAGCATCTTTTGGGACAAGCTAATCAGATCAACGGGGTAGAGAATGCGAAGGAAGCTGTATGGTTATGGCATCGCCGTTTAGGTCATCTATCTTTTAGTTATTTTAAGAAGTTGCAACCTCATTTGTTTTCAGTTGTCATTTATTTGGATTTCCATTGTGACATTTGTGAACTGGCCAAGAGTCACCGTATTTCATATTCACCAAGTCTTAATAAAAGTCTTGTTCCTTATATGAAGATTCACTCTGATGTCTGGGGTCCTACGAAAATTCCTTCTCTTTTTAGAGCTTGGTATTTTGTAACGTTTATTGATGATTGCACTCGCATGACGTGGGTGTCATTACTGAAGAATAAGAGTGATGTATTTGGAATGTTTACTGAATTTCACAAAATGGTGGCAACTCAGTATCAACAATCCATCAGAGTGTTTCAGTCTGACAATGGTGGAGAGTTTGTGAATGGCCCTATGATTGAGTTTTGCCGGTCACATGGAATTCGTCATCAAACCTCCAATTCTTATACTCCTCAACAGAATGGTTTAGCAGAACGGAAGAACAGGCAGTTGATGGAAGTTGTTCGTGCTTCCTTGTTTGGCATGAATGTACCTCGGTCCTATTGGGGAGAAGCAGTGAAATCATCAGCATATCTTATCAACTGTACTCCTTCACGGGTGATTGAGTTTCAGAATCCTCATCAGAAGCTTTATACACTTTTGACCATCCCTTCTATGCCTAATTTGGAGCCCTGGGTGTGTGGGTGCACAACTTATGTTCATATTCCCAAGCCTCAACGCAGCAAGCTTGATCCCCGTGCCCGTAAGTGTATATTTGTTGGTTATGGTGAATTCTAGAAGGGTTGTCGATGTTATGATCCTCTTACTGGCACTATACGTGTCTCTCTTGATGTTGCTTTTCGTGAATCCGAGCCTTATTATTCAGGGGGAGTTTCGGAGTCTTCCCTTCAGGGGGAGAGAGGTTGTGAAGGAAATCCTCGAGATTTATTTGAATTTGAAGAATTAGAAGCATTAGAATTGAGATTTGGAGTTGGGAATTCTCCAGCACCAGTTGACAACGAAACTAAAATTGGGACAGTAGGAAACGAAAAAGAAAAAGAATCTGGGGACATTGAATCTATTGGAGGTGGACTAGTGGGATCCCCAACTTACCAGGACAGATGTGGTGTAGGACCATCCCTTGAACCGAGCCGACGACATGATCTGTCGAACAAGACAGACGCATCACACCAAGACGTCAGCTTGCATCCCCAAAGTGACAACGACGCTTCAATGCGTCCTGGAATATATGAAACGTCACAAGCTGACGAATTACCCATTGACAGCCCAACTGTGATACACCCAATGAAGAGAATATAATTCAGAGTTCTCATCTGTCAGAGTTTTTCCCCCTCTCTACATCATCAACTGAAGAATCCGCTGTGAATGTTCCTCCTCAGGTACCTTTAATTTCAAATGAATTATCTAGGGTAGATAATATTGATTCTAGGAAATCACAGAGGGTTACCAATGGTATTCCTAAGAAACAATATGAGCCAGACATCAAAGCCAAAGCTAAAGATCCTGTAGCTAATTACATGTCTAACCATAGGTTGTCTGGGTCATATGCACTTGTTGTTGATCAATTATCTATTGTATCTATTCCTAGTAACGTGCAGGATGCATTGACGGATCCAAAATGGACAAAGGCGATGAATAAAGAATTAGAAGCTCTTCAAAAGAATGCAACATGGGAGTTAGTACCTCTGCCGGCTGGGAAGAAGATTGTAGGATGTCGTTGGGTGTTTACTGTGAAGCTTAATGCCGATGGAACTATTGATAGATACAAGGCAAGGTTGGTTGCCAAGGGATATACACAACGCTATGAGATTGATTATGAGGAGACTTTTGCACCTGTAGCAAAGATCAATATTGTCCGGATTCTAAGCTCACTTGCAGCAAACAAAGATTGGCCCTTGCACCAGTTTGATGTGAAGAATGTGTTTTTTAATGGGAATTTGGAGGAATAAGTATACATGGATGTGCCACCAGGTGTTAAGAATCACCCAAGTGACGTTAGCAAGGTGTGTAAATTGAAGAAATCTTTGTATGGCCTGAAGCAATCTCCAAGAGCTTGGTTTGGAAGATTTTCAAAGTCCATGAAAGCCTTTGGGTACAGACAGAGCAATTTTGACCATACCTTGTTTATCAAACGCAAGAATGGTAAGATTACAGCTCTTATTATGTATGTTGATGACATGATTGTTACAAGGGATGATCCGAAAGAGATGAATGAATTGCAAAAGTATCTGTCAAAGGAGTTTGAAACGAAGGATCTAGAACAACTGAAGTATTTTCTGGGTATTGAAGTTGCAAGGTCTAAGAAGGGGATTTTGCTTTCACAAAGGAAGTATGTCCTTGATTTACTTGCTAAAACGGGGATGCTAGACTGCAGACCGGCCATGGGGATGCTTTCACAGACTTGCTATTTATCCTGATTAAGTTCCAACTGATAAAGAGAGGTATCAACGTCTTATAGGAAGGTTGATTTATCTTTCACACACTAGACCATATATTGCTTATGATGTGAGTGTTGTTAGCCAGTTTATGCATTGTCCTGGTGTCTTATGGATGTAGTCTTTCGTATTTTGAGGTACTTGAAGATGGCGCTAGGTAAAGGGTTTTTGTTTGAGAAAAAAGATGAATTGGAAGTTGTTGGATATACGGATGCAGATTGGGCTGGTGATAAAACTGACAGACGTTCTACATCTAGGTACTTTACTTTTGTTGGAGGGAACCTTGTCACTTGGCGTAGCAAAAAGCAGAAAGTCATTGCCAGATCAAGTGCAGAAGTTGAGTTCTGAGGTATGGCACATGGAGTCTGTGAAATGTTGTGGATTCGTAATGTCTTGAAAGACCTGGGTTACAAGCTTAAAAAGCCTATGGATTTGCATTGTGATAATACAGCTGCCATTGAGATTGTCAGATTGCACATAATCCAGTTCAACATGATAGAACAAAGCATGTGGAGGTTGATCGTCATTTTATTAAAGAAAATCTTGACAGAAAGGTTATTCGCTTTCCATTTGTAAACTCAGAGGAGCAATTAGCTGATGTTCTCACTAAAGGAGTGTCCAGGAAGATATTCGACAGCTCGATTAACAAGTTAGGCATGATGGACATCTATGCACCAACTTGAGGGGGAGTGTAGAATCGCTGTAAATCCGTATGTAATTAGAATTCTTATTTAAGTAGGATATCTTGTGATTATAGAAAATCCTGTAATTATGGAAAGATTGTTTCCTATTAGAGTTAGACTACTCCTTTGTACTTGTATATATACCCCCATTGTGGGATGAATATTAATCATCGAATTAACCCTGAATTGAAGTATTCTTTTCTACTCCAACTGCTCTCCTGGTTCCCAGACATTGCTCCTCAAATTATTAAAGTTCTGCTTCCTCTTACTGCTGATAGGAGCATAAATGACATGTTTATAATGTCTAACTCCCTATATTTTGCTAAGTTATTTCCTTTAACTTGATCAATTTAACTTAGTTAGTGTTTTGCAGGTGTAAATGGAGTCTCAAAGTCCAAAAATGGCTAAGGAAGGCACAAGTGGCGCAGAAATGGAAAGAAATGAAGAAATGGAAGTTCTCTCAGTTTGACTAGAAAAAGGAATCCTAGTTGGAGTAGGAATCAGAAGCTTCAGTTTGACTAGAAAAAGGAATCCTAGTTGGAGTAGGAATCAGAAGCTGACTTGGATTCAAACTCTTAAGTCGCGGAAATTAGAAGTTCTACTCAGACATGGAAACCCAATTCTACTCAGATAAGGAATACTAGTATGACAAGGAGTCCCTGTTGGATAAGGATTACTCAAGAGGGTTCCGGAAGAGTGTAGAAGCATCTCGGAAAAGGAAGCAGTATTCAACTAGGAAACCTACTTGCAAATGGAGTTCTACTCATACTAGGAGAGCTTTGGAACGTTCATGAAGTATCTAGAAGTCTCAAGAAGATCATATGCCGTGAACATGGAAGAGGAAGCAACAAGGAATTCGGATTTCAAAGTAATGTGGAGTTTGGATTTCTAGTTGAGTATGGATTGGAATTGCCGTGAGATTTTTGAAGGTTCTAGGGAGTTCTTGACGTTTCATTCTTCAACAAGGCGTGGAAGACATGTGAGAGGCATGTGATGGCAAGGAAAACCGAGTTGGACTTAAGTTGTGCTTTAAAAGTCAAATCCATTACAGATTCAGATTACTGCCTGTGCAGATCAGTCAACTTCAACGGAGTGTCAAAAATCGCTCAGAGCTCAGAAAATTATGATTTTTATATGGTTGGAAAGCTACAGATGTCTAGCTTCCAGAACTTTTTATAGCTCATCGATATCTATTTTCTAGAAGAAGTTATGGCTGTTTTAGTGCACTGAGGTCAAGTCTACCGGGAATCTGTTTTGTGTCAAAGAAGTCCTAGATCAACAAGAACTTGGAGAAGTCAAGTAGAAACGAATTGGGAGTGCTTTGAGACGTTCTCCTATATATACCTAGTGTATTTGATGTCTCAAGGTAACATTCTTTCTCCACAATTTCGATTTCTCACTTGGGTGCTCTTGAGTTTCAGGTTTTCGCTACTACAAGTTCCTAGTCGTGCCATCCTCCACCTTTGCCGTGATCTTCACTTTGTGCCGCCGCCTTGGATCTGCGTTGGACCTTGGGACGTGTCTAAGGGTTGTTCATACCACCTTCCATATGTTTCCTTCACAGTTTAGTGTTCTTGTAGTTAGATTTTCTGTTTTTGATTTTCTTTGTGTAAAACCGAAACAATGATTTGATAATTTGATTTTTGGATGCGATTTGGATAGTCTTTTCAATGTTTGATGTGTTTGTGTGTTTGATTCTTGTTAATTGCCGATTTTATGGAATGATAATCTGATTTTGTTTTATGGAAAACTTTTGCATGTTCTTGTTCTTTGGTTCGAAACTTAGAGTGATTGCATGTAATTGGAGCTAGTAATTAGGTTTATGCGTTGTAACCCTAATTCACTTAAGTAGTAAAGTGTCACGCCCCGAATTTTGAATAATAAATTCAAATCCGAAACATGAATAATTACAATTACAAAATCCAAATCTCGAAACTTCGAGTTCATTATTACAATTCACTCTCACAAGCAATATTGTAAAGCTCAAATGAGCATAACACACCTCACAACGTACAATTGCTGTAAAACTCTAACAATTGCTCTAACCGCACGATCACCGTCCTGGTTCTCCTGTCCTGTAGGATTACCCGCTACACAATTTGAATAGTGTACCGGGAGTTGCAACAACACAAAACCCGGTAAGCTTTTGACAGCTAGTATGAGTAAACAAGAAAGAACTGTTGATTTATTAAATTACAAGACCACCACAAACCCACGTTACTTTCTCACTCTCATATATATATATATAGACACTTATGAGTTACTCTCAATTTCCCCCATAAGGTCACTCAATATTTGGCAGACAGACTAGAGCTCTAACTGATCGTTTCCACCTACCCGGCGCGAGAGCGTGGTTCACGATTTAATACTATTTAGTTCCACCTACCCGGCGCGAGAGCGTGGTTCGCTGATAGTATGCCATGGTCACCCCGTGACCTATTGATCTCCACAGATCACAACAATTTATTGTTCCTCAACAATAAAACTCAACATCTCTCTCAATATATTGTTTCACAACAATAAACTCAATACCCCTCACAATATATTGTTTCTCAACAATAAACTCAATACCCCTCACAATATATTGTTTCACAACAATAAACTCAATACCCCTCACAATATATTGTTTCTCAACAATAAACTCAATACCCCTCACAATATATTGTTTCTCAACAATAAACTCAACACAACTCCAACAATACATATTATTTCACGTAATAATATACATACAGACATTCACACAGGAATGTCTAATACACCAACAATAGTTCATATGATTGCAAAATAAAGCAATTAAATATATTGGGTTCGTAATATGAACCACGTGAGGTTTACTCACCTCCAATTCCAGCTGCGTCTTCTAAAAGCCACATATCCATCTGAATCGTCCACCAACTCGATTCGTCAATCACCTAATCAGATACTATCTTGACTTAGTAAATTACTCATAAACCACACATATACTGAAATCCAACGGTCGGATTCTAATTATATGATGATCCGACGGTCGAATCTTAATTTAATGATGATCCAACGGTCAGATCCTCACGGATCGCCCTTAGGATCATCCTCCAAAATTATAATGAAGATCCAACGGTCAGATCTTCTTGAATCGTCCTTACTAACATCTTCACAAAATTATACGAAAATCCGACGGTTAGATTCTCACGAATCGCCTTCCGAATCACTATTTCACAATTATACGAAGATCCAACGGTCGGATCTTCGCCCATGACCACACAAAGTCATCGGGACAGTCATACGATCAACATATCTAAATTTGAAGTAAAACCGATGGTCAGATCTTCGCAGATCGTAAACTTAAGATAAAACGTAAAAACGTTAAATAGTAACGTAAAAACGTAAATCCACTATTTATCAACTTTTTCTAACCTAACCTTGTAATATATCAAAACGCTCGTATGGATGCGTAGAACATAGCCTAGATAATAAAAATTCAAAATATGGTCGAATGCGCTGCCACAAGCGGTGGTCAGTGGGCGGTCAACGCGGCGGTCAACGCCGGTCAACCACCTCAGATGGCAAAGTGACCAACTACAAACTGGTTCAAAATGAAAGGGTGATCGACTTCCATACCTGGAGCTAAGTCTGGTTTGGCCTAGATCGTCCTAGATCAAGCTTGGAAGTCGGATTAATCCTGTGCGTCCGATCAGATTTCAGATTAAATCAGGGACGTCGAAAAAGTCAAACCATGATCTAGCGTTCTATACACAAAATCGTGATGAAAGGCTTACATGGGGATGATCAGGGGGAAGAGGAGATCACGAAAATGGGAACGATCGGCCCATGCAACGCCGGAATCGGGGATTTCCGGCCGGGTCGGGTTTGCATGGCTGGGGTGTCTTCGATCTCCATCTGGGGGCAGCGGCGGGGCAAGGCGGTGGCAGGGAGCGGCTGTACGGCTCGAGGCGACCTCGGGGAGGGCCGGGTCGTGGCCGGAGGACGAGCGACGGCGCCGCTGGCGTCGGGTCGGGTCGGCGGGTCGGCAAGGGTGGGAGGGTTTTGCGCGAGAGAGAGAGAGAGAGGGGGGGACTATTCCGCAAAAAATCAGATTTTTTTCGTCCTTAATGAAAAAAATCAGATATTTTTCCTATTTATAGAAAATTCCCAATTTTCAAATATTCATAACTTAATCATACGAACTCCGAATATTACGTTCCACATATGCACGAGATCGTATCGACGAGCTCTACAACTTTCATGAAGGAAGTTTTCCGAAATTCCATACGTATAAAAAGTCAATTTTTGAGACGCTCCTAAATACGTACGATTTCGAAATAAAATCGTTCAAACTAATTCCACCACTTCTCCAAGCCTCGTACTCGCTCCCACTATCGTGAAATCATTTCTAAAAAACAACGGAATTTAATTTGGATTTTTCGGGGTATTACATTCTACCCTCCTTAAAGAAATTTCGTCCCGAAATTTGAGCGTAAGTCAATTCCTCTCGATTAAGGTTGACCTAACCATAGAATCTCCATCTTTTCCAAATCTGTAGAAATCTACAAAGCCACAGCCCCTTGTATAAAAATACATTCCTATGGCCACTAAATCCTTTCATCACAATGTAAATTCACAAAACAACTGCTCAACAACACTCCACATCACATACACAAAATCGTCACATGGATCATCTCATAGATCCTCACATAGATCATCACATAGATCTTCACTTAGATCATCACTCTGTACTGGCATACAAGCACAGTAAACATTCCCACAAAGCATTTCGCTACTCAATTAGCATCACGGTAAATCTCTATAGTAAAACTTAAGCATACACTATTCTACACAACAATAGAGATGCATCACTCAAAACAATTCATCCCCAAAAGCACGCCAATACGATATGTCACCCAGCGATGATGACTTGGGCTTGCTCAATCCTTGGGCTAAGCATTAGGGCTGGCCATTTGGGCCGAAGAAACCGAACCATCCAAATTTCGAACCGGCCCAAACCAATTTGGGTTTAACATTTGGGCCTACTATTCGGGCCGAACGATTGGGCTTAACATTTGGGCTTACTATTTGGGCCTACCATTCGGGCCGAACAATTGGGCCTACAAATCGGGCCGAACAATTGGGCTTACTATTTGGGCTTACTATTTGAGCTTACTATTTGGGCCTACCAATCGGCCCACCAACTTCCAGCTCGGCTACGGTATGAAATTGTACATACCGTATATACGTATGCATACCATACAGACCGTATATATGTATGCATACCGTACAACTGTATATACGTATGCATACCGTACAGACCGTATATACGTCCGTATATCAAGCATATACGAGATCCAAAAATATTTGTAAGAGGTAAGGTTCGAACTCCCGACCTCGAACACGAAGGTTTTGCTCCCAACCACTGAAGCAAGAGCTGCCTTCATTAATATATGCTCACGTGTTATATTTATTATGTCATAAGCGACATAAATAAAATAACGGGGAAGGCAAGGTTCGAAACCTCAACCTGCCGCACGAAACCTTTTTTCCCCAACCACTGGAGCACAAGCTGTGCTTAATATAATGTATACAAATGTTATACTTATTATGTCATAAGCGAACATAATAAAAATAAACGAGAGGCAAGGTTCGAACCTCTGACCTCTTGTACAAGAGCCTTGCTCTTCAACCACTAGAGCACCAGCTGCTCTCGTTACTATCCATGCAACTTCTTTTATTTATTCTATCATAAGCGATAGAATAACAACAAACTGTCGGTACACTCCACGTGCCACGACACGTCTCTTCCGTGATTTACGGAAAGCAAATCACTTTCGGCTAAAGCTGTCTGCCACAGCGTCTCGAGGTTCGGCCTGTCCCCTTACACGCTCTCCACGCGCCAACAACTTTTCCGGGTTTTCGGATGACTTTAATCCAACGCGTAGATTGAATCTCAGAGATCGTCCATCCAACGGTGGAGATCTGCTCACCTCGTTCTATAAATAGGTGCATCCTGGAGAAAAACTGTTCACACCAAAGAAAAGAAATTTTCCCCAGCCATTCTCTCTCAAACTCTGCAGCCTTCCTCTCGAAACTCAAATCCTTTCTTCATCAATTTCAATCCTTCTCTTCTGATCTTCTCTCCCATTTGAAGATTCGATTTCATCTTTCCTCTGAGAATCTCAGATCTCCAATCACCAGTTCAACAACTCCAATCCTTCTAACAAAATCTCCCTCAAACACTAAACCATGTATTCCTCGATATTCACATCCTCTCACCTCATGACCCAAGAGCCACGAACTCTGCAACTAATGGAGCTCCAAACCCCGCAACAAATGGAACCACAACAACAGCAACCAACAGAGGAGGGAGGAAACACCCAAGCAGCTGGAAGTAGTGCCAACATGGATTTCTGGCGAAGCCGTACCAGATGGATTCCTACTCCAGAACAAATAAGAATCCTCAAGGATCTTTACTACGTCAAGGGATTTAAGTGCCCATCTACAGAGCACATTCACGAGATCTGCCTCCAGCTGAACCAGTATGGACATGTTGAGGGTAAGAACATTTACTTTTGGTTCCAGAACGTCAGGGCTCGAGAGAAGCAGATGAATAGGTGTAATCAGGCTGCTCCAGTGCCCATGGGAACTAGTTCTCTTGGTACTGGTGGATCCATCGATCTCAATTTTGGGTCCACTGGTTCTACTGGTGCTGGTGGATCCATCGACATCAATTTTGGGTCCACTAGTTCTACTGATGATGGTAGATCCATTGATCTCAACTTTGGTTCCACCTATTCTACTGGTAATGAAGGATTTCTTGATTTAAATTTTGTTTCATATTCTTCCTCACACTTCAACACTAATACCAGTACAACTCTTTTGGCACAACAGGAGGACAAACATCCCTGCAACAACGAGGAGGAGATCACCAGGAGGTTCAAACTCTTCCTCTGTTCCCCGTGCACGGCGAGGACGTCTTTGGTAACCTGAAGGCTACTTCCGAGGAAGGTAGCGCTTTTGGTTACTATTCTGGTGGCTCAGGCGGTTACCACAGTGGCTCAAACGTTTCTCTTGAGCTCAGCCTCAATCCATCCGGAGCTGCTGACTAGGCTTAGTATAGCATAGTCCTCGTTTTCCTTTCTTTTTTTTTTTTTTTTTTTTTTTTTTTTTTTTTGTAATGTAAAATCAATAAGATGGTGTGCATGTTTTCTTTTCTTTTTGTTTAACCAACAACAACACCAAGGATCGAACCTTGGTCACCCAATACTATTTTCAAAACCATAAACAACTCTACTGCACACATCTTTCATAATGATGCAATAAAAACAATCACTCAAAACCTAGCAATCAATTAAGTCACACAGAGGTCAAGCTAGTATCCTCTGAGTCAAACCAAACACAATAATTTCGTCGCTAGAATTAGGGATTAATAAAGCTAAACACTTCCTGAGTTAGCTAGGAAAAACCCACATCTTTAGAGTTACACTTACAACTCTAAAAAAAAATCTCGATCATTCCATCTATCAATTGCTTCAACAAGCAATATGTACCATCTTAGCATCTACTAATCGATAATGGTACAACACTCAGTATCTCACCCACGAATCACCTCACTGCTCATTTGGTGGTAAGTCAACATCTAGTGGGTCAAAATTCTGTGATTATAGCACTTCACACTAACCACGTCATAATCCATAATCTGTCCTCACAACAGTATCTGGCCTCATAAATTAGTTATACAACACTAGCACTCCTAGAGTTGAAAACAACGTTATTACCTAAGCTCATACATCAACACAATGTCTCTTCACAGTCAATCCTATCACGAGGTCATATCAATCTTTCCATAAGTCAACCATACACAAAATCCATCATAGTAACAACAAATTATGCATTACTACTCAACAATAGTCAGTGAAGCAGCACTCCACAATAATTTCCAATACCATCCGCAGACCTCAAACCACACCCCGACATTTAGCTAATATATAGTAGCTATCCTAAACACCAAACAACTGTGCATGAATGAATGCTCCATTATAACACAATTCCATCACTAAGCAACCAATAACTGCTAAGTATTCTTCAACTCAAAACATCTGCATATCCAACTAATGGAAAGTATCACAACTACTAGTCAAATACTCGTAACGACTTTAGATACAAGCATTGGTCAAACACCATGACCCCAACAACCAACGACTACAATGCACATAAGGATACTGTTTTTCGTGGAAACCATCCTCAATAACTCCACCAGAGTTTAATCCAAAGGTTCCCATTCCTCAAAGGTTATAACTCAAAGAAGCTACACAAACTCCACCACTTCACTTACAAAGTCAACCTATGCCATGATCACTGCCATGATCACTTAACATACTACCCTTATTAAAGGTAACATAAGTATCTCCCAAATTACATCACTACACTCGTACACCAATATAGTCTTGAGAATTCTGTCTCATAATCTCTCACACTCCTATCATCTTGAGTTGGTGAGATCAATTCTCTTTTCAACTATTCCTAGGGTCTCAATCTCTTTCACCATTTCAACCCAAGAATAACATCCATCACATCAACTACAGGTAGACTAGGCAACTCAACCTCTAATGCCTCCACCTCATCCTCAACTGTCTCCATAGAAAGATCCTGTCCCTACATCAGACTCGACCTCTACCTCACCGACTCATCAGAGTTAAATCCAGAGGTTCCTATTCCTCGAAGATCACAACTCGCGGAAACTAAACTTATTCTAATACGAACTTAGTAGACAACTCTACCGTCCTACGGACTTACACGTTGTCTAGACCCCATACTAAGACATACCCAATGATTATACCAGTACCGAAGAGTATATGATGGGGATCCGCTGCAGACGGGCCATCACTCGGGAGGTACTGATTATCACCAAATATGTACCTTACGCTCTGATACCAAACTGTCACGCCCCGAATTTTGAATAATAAATTCAAATCCGAAACATGAATAATTACAATTACAAAATCCAAATCTCGAAACTTCGAGTTCATTATTACAATTCACTCTCACAAGCAATATTGTAAAGCTCAAATGAGCATAACACACCTCACAACGTACAATTGCTGTAAAACTCTAACAATTGCTCTAACCGCACGATCACCGTCCTGGTTCTCCTGTCCTGTAGGATTACCCGCTACACAATTTGAATAGTGTACCGGGAGTTGCAACAACACAAAACCCGGTAAGCTTTTGACAGCTAGTATGAGTAAACAAGAAAGAACTGTTGATTTATTAAATTACAAGACCACCACAAACCCACGTTACTTTCTCACTCTCATATATATATATATAGACACTTATGAGTTACTCTCAATTTCCCCCATAAGGTCACTCAATATTTGGCAGACAGACTAGAGCTCTAACTGATCGTTTCCACCTACCCGGCGCGAGAGCGTGGTTCACGATTTAATACTATTTAGTTCCACCTACCCGGCGCGAGAGCGTGGTTCGCTGATAGTATGCCATGGTCACCCCGTGACCTATTGATCTCCACAGATCACAACAATTTATTGTTCCTCAACAATAAAACTCAACATCTCTCTCAATATATTGTTTCACAACAATAAACTCAATACCCCTCACAATATATTGTTTCTCAACAATAAACTCAATACCCCTCACAATATATTGTTTCACAACAATAAACTCAATACCCCTCACAATATATTGTTTCTCAACAATAAACTCAATACCCCTCACAATATATTGTTTCTCAACAATAAACTCAACACAACTCCAACAATACATATTATTTCACGTAATAATATATATACAGACATTCACATAGGAATGTCTAATACACCAACAATAGTTCATATGATTGCAAAATAAAGCAATTAAATATATTGGGTTCGTAATATGAACCACGTGAGGTTTACTCACCTCCAATTCCAGCTGCGTCTTCTAAAAGCCACATATCCATCTGAATCGTCCACCAACTCGATTCGTCAATCACCTAATCAGATACTATCTTGACTTAGTAAATTACTCATAAACCACACATATACTGAAATCCAACGGTCGGATTCTAATTATATGATGATCCGACGGTCGAATCTTAATTTAATGATGATCCAACGGTCAGATCCTCACGGATCGCCCTTAGGATCATCCTCCAAAATTATAATGAAGATCCAACGGTCAGATCTTCTTGAATCGTCCTTACTAACATCTTCACAAAATTATACGAAAATCCGACGGTTAGATTCTCACGAATCGCCTTCCGAATCACTATTTCACAATTATACGAAGATCCAACGGTCGGATCTTCGCCCATGACCACACAAAGTCATCGGGACAGTCATACGATCAACATATCTAAATTTGAAGTAAAACCGATGGTCAGATCTTCGCAGATCGTAAACTTAAGATAAAACGTAAAAACGTTAAATAGTAACGTAAAAACGTAAATCCACTATTTATCAACTTTTTCTAACCTAACCTTGTAATATATCAAAACGCTCGTATGGATGCGTAGAACATAGCCTAGATAATAAAAATTCAAAATATGGTCGAATGCGCTGCCACAAGCGGTGGTCAGTGGGCGGTCAACGCGGCGGTCAACGCCGGTCAACCACCTCAGATGGCAAAGTGACCAACTACAAACTGGTTCAAAATGAAAGGGTGATCGACTTCCATACCTGGAGCTAAGTCTGGTTTGGCCTAGATCGTCCTAGATCAAGCTTGGAAGTCGGATTAATCCTGTGCGTCCGATCAGATTTCAGATTAAATCAGGGACGTCGAAAAAGTCAAACCATGATCTAGCGTTCTATACACAAAATCGTGATGAAAGGCTTACATGGGGATGATCAGGGGGAAGAGGAGATCACGAAAATGGGAACGATCGGCCCATGCAACGCCGGAATCGGGGATTTCCGGCCGGGTCGGGTTTGCATGGCTGGGGTGTCTTCGATCTCCATCTGGGGGCAGCGGCGGGGCAAGGCGGTGGCAGGGAGCGGCTGTACGGCTCGAGGCGACCTCGGGGAGGGCCGGGTCGTGGCCGGAGGACGAGCGACGGCGCCGCTGGCGTCGGGTCGGGTCGGCGGGTCGGCAAGGGTGGGAGGGTTTTGCGCGAGAGAGAGAGAGAGAGGGGGGGACTATTCCGCAAAAAATCAGATTTTTTTCGTCCTTAATGAAAAAAATCAGATATTTTTCCTATTTATAGAAAATTCCCAATTTTCAAATATTCATAACTTAATCATACGAACTCCGAATATTACGTTCCACATATGCACGAGATCGTATCGACGAGCTCTACAACTTTCATGAAGGAAGTTTTCCGAAATTCCATACGTATAAAAAGTCAATTTTTGAGACGCTCCTAAATACGTACGATTTCGAAATAAAATCGTTCAAACTAATTCCACCACTTCTCCAAGCCTCGTACTCGCTCCCACTATCGTGAAATCATTTCTAAAAAACAACGGAATTTAATTTGGATTTTTCGGGGTATTACATAAAGGCTTTGGACAAAGGTCGAAATCAGATTATGCATGTAATGAATTGACTTACGTTGAGTACTTGGATTTGCATGTTCATTGACCAAACTTTCACTTGTTCTTAATGATTCGAATGCATGAGATCATGAGTTGCGTTGATTGTGTGATACCTGTTTTCGAAATATGTTGGATTAAGTGCGTTGCTTGATCAACTGAGTAAAGGAAAGTAAAATAAGGGACATTGGTTGCGTTGATCTTTGTTTCTTGGTTGATGATGGTAATTAACAAGATAAAGGGATGCATGAATATGTTGATCTTGAAAGGTTCTTGATAAATTGTTTTCCAAAAATTCTTCTTTTCCCACCTTTGTATAGAAACGATTTTAATCTTTTATTTGTTTTCTAAAATTTATGTTTTCAATCTTCAAAAACCCCCCTATCTTTTATGTTTTGTGTTCTTGTATATTTGTAAATAATTAAAATTAATTTAGTTAGAGTTTAGGTTGCATGTCACGTAAATAATTAAATAAATAAAAAAAATTGTTTTTAAAAATTCATGAATAGTGTCTCCGTGAATAGTAAATATGTGTTGGTGTTTTCTAGGAATTAATTTGGTGGTTTTTAGGAGTTTGTTATGTGTTTTTTAGGTGCTCCTATTTTTTAAGGATTGGTTCCTTATTTTTAGGAAAAGTAGTATAGTTTTGACTTAGGAGTCCTTGTTTGATTTGGCTTTGACTTTGTTTTCTTGTAGATTAAGTAATCCTAATTAATATATGACTAGTAATCCTTGTTGTATGTGGATTTCTAATATGACTTGGACTTGTAAAATGTATTTAAATAGGAGTAGGATTTCCAAAACCTTTTCTAACTTAAATTCTCTCTTTCTTTCGAATTCTATGTATATATATACTTGTATATTTTGTAGTTTCTTCATTCCTTGTCTTCTAATTTCGTATGTTAAATGTATGTGCTCTCTCTCTAACTTTTGTTGTTCTAAATTCTAATTTTAAGCATGCTTGTACTTGTAAACTTGTAATAATTTTCGTGAAACTTGTATGTTATATCTTTGATTTCGTAAGTGTTTATATTGTTCTTTTAATTTGTTTCTCACATGTTAGCACCCTCAATTCCCGATTTAAAACGATCCCTGCTTATTCTATACTAACAACTACATATTTTCAGGGTTAAATTGGCGATTGCTTTTGCACGTATCAACTGCCACAGCAGATTCAGCTGCCTTCCCATCTGGTTGTTTAACCGTAGCACTGAAATGTTTTTCAGACGTGATAGTGCAGCAGTTGGTTATTCCATTCTTATCCCTAACCAGAGCGGCTCACCACTTCTTCTATATCCTTTCATTTTTTTTTCTATATAACAAAAAAAAAATAGCAAAAGAATAAAAGCTATTATTACTAGCACTCAAGTACTGGTGCCCCAATCGGTGCAAAGGTAGAATTATTGAGAACAATAGTCCGCAAGGTATTTTAGAATGAGTAAAACTCACCATTAGGGTCAAAACTTTCTTGCATCGGACAAAATGATACTTAACTTTCAAAAGTGATCAAAATGATACCTAAATTTTTAAAAACAAATCAACTTGATACCCAACTTTCAAAAGTGATCAAAATGATACCTAAAGTTTTAAAAACAAATCAATTTGATACCTCAGTTTAATTTTTTGTAACTTTTTGTTAAAATTAATCACGTGTGGTGCAGTATTTTGTAGGGTTATAAAAATATTTTACACAAAAAACTATTTTTCAATTATTTTTTATTTTGCTTTGTTAATTCTCATCTTCTTCTATCTCTGCCTCTCTCTCTCTCTTCCCATTTTTCTTTGTTTCTTTAGAAGTTGGAAAACATCCGAACTTTATTTGTTTCTACGGTCGATGGTATAATTGAAATTGAATGGAAGATTTTTTTAAAATTCTAAAGAAGAAGAAGATTGGGTTATAGATGATTGATGGCCCTCTGACCACAAATCACTTCAATTTTTGTGCTTGATTTTGCATTTGATTTAACAAAGAAGTTTAAAAAAAGGGCTAAATACTGACAACTACCCTGTAGTTTGGCTCTAAAATCAATTCAGTCCCTAAACTTCTAATTTCATCAAGAACACCCCTGCACTTTCAATTTTGATCTAATAAGTCCAATTTGTTAGTCTTCCGACAATTGAGTCATTTAACTTGTTGACGTGACTCATATATGGCCTATGTTTTATAATGTGGTGTTGAGGTGACCTGCATAGTCAATTTTGGAGTGAGTCACACTATTAGAAATTTATCAAATAAATAGTTTTTCAACATATAATCCAACTATAACTTGAACTCATAACAAAATATTAATGAATTGGACCTATTAGATCAAAATTGAAAATATATGGGTGTTTTTGATGAAATTAGAAGTCCAGAAACTGAATTGATTTTGGACCTAAACCACAGGGTAGTAACTAGTATTTAGCCCTAAAAAAAATAAACTGACGTATCAAATTGATTTGTTTTTAAAACTTTAGGTATCATTTTGATCACTTTTGAAAGTTTGGTATCAAGTTGATTTGTTTTTAAAAATTTAGGTATCATTTTTATCACTTTTGAAAGTTGGGTATCAAGTTGATTTGTTTTTAAAAATTTAGGTATCATTTTAATCACTTTTGAAAGTTAGATATCATTTTGTCCGGTGCAAGAAAGTTTTGACTCTAGTGGTGGGTTTTACTCTTTTAGAATTTAGAGTAAGAATTTAACTCAATCCAAAGCAGGACATGGCTGATATTTGCATGAATTTGAATACCTAAAGCAGAACACCATACTTTCTGCTAAAACAGCTACCCAATTAAAGGACAAGTTAATCCAAGCCGGAGAGTCAATTCGCCAGGATGAGAAATGTACTTTTTGCAAACAGATACAAGCAAGTAAAACAACTCCATAAGAAATCTCCCAATAACATCTATGTTACAGCATAGATTGACAATGACCAAAGAGGATCTTGCATGTGCCCAATACTAAAGTCATTAATGGGGAAAGCGTGATTTTCTGGAATACCTTGAATATTTGTGAAACCTGATGCTTCCAAGGTAAGGAAACTCTGAAAATAGATGCTCTCCTAGGCAAACATACTACATGAGTTCTTTCACACAGTCGACAGCATACCAACTGCAAAAGGCACATGGTAATATGGAATGAGTAAGAAGTTGAGTTGAATAAAAGTTTTTTCATTATCATTCTGATAAGCGATAGAAGTGTTTATAAGTAATAAAACTATAGTAAACTATATGGAAAGTAAAAAAATCCATGGTAAACAAATAGCAATAAACTTGTATTAACACACAAACTTTGATACAAGCTTTCCAAATCTGATACATATAAGTAGGGAAATAGCAACTGTCATGACGTTCACTATTGGGGTTCATTTTGTTATTGTATTTCTGTTTCCAGATAAAACTGTTTTTATAGCTCAAGGCCATCCCAGCCTTTGTGTAGTACTTCACACTCTCTTTCAGATATGACTCTGATTAATCCAAAAATAGAAAACAGTATCACAAAAGTTTCTTGCTGATAACATCTCTTAATTTCATAGAAATAAGTCAATAACTGACATCAGAAAAAGGTTTAAAACTTCAAGTTAAAGAGGCAAAAAAACTATTGGGTTAACATTTCAATTGTTGGAAACTCGAGGACCAGATCAAAACACTTTATGAGACCTTAGGGTACAAAAAATAGATTTCAATTTCATATATAAGCATCAAAGGCGGAGATCAGGGGGAAAAACACACCATGCAGTATGAGTAAATAGGCTGAAACACCACATTATTATAGAAATCCTATCTTGGAATATTATTATATTACAACGGCTAATTGAAATATAAGATGGTACCAAACTTCAACCTTAGATGTTAGAAAATGTTGGTTTACAGGGCATGGAAACTCGAGCACTAATAGACACTTCATTAACTTAGGGTATGTAAATACCCAACATCATATAATCAAAAGCACTAGAGGCACCTGATTCAAATGGAAGAAATTGCCAAAAAAAAAAAAAAAAGAATAAACGAGGAAATATTACAAGGACAATATGACACGCCGCACATGTCAGTCAGATAAAACACAATGATGATAGAAATCATTTCTAAGAATATAGTACATATAACCCATATATATGAAGCCAAAACCAATAGTGGTTAGAATTTTAGAATACCCAATACTCATTGTTAACTGACAATTTGACACGCCGCACGTGTCAGTCAGATAAAACACAAAATCATGATAGAAATCATTTCTAGGAATATAGTACATATAACCCATATATATCAAGCCAAAACCAATTGTGGTTAGAATTTTAAAATAGCCAATACCCTTTGTTAACTGATACCCTATATTTGTCTACTAAAGTTTAATATAGGGTCCTCATTGGTCACAACTTAATACAATCAGAAGCTACTCAACCTTAGACATGCTATAGGTGATGCTTCTGAAATCTCTATGAAAAATGGACATGACTATCTTTACGGTCCTTTTTTTTTTTTTTCCTCCTCCTATAAGGCTGTCTGCACAACCAGCATTAGCTGTTTATGAAATTTGCTCTTCATGACCTTGCGATAAACAGGACCCAAGTAAGCCAAATACTCTATTGGTCTTTATGACAATTTTAA
Organism: Rosa rugosa; assembly: GCF_958449725.1. Lineage (NCBI taxonomy): Eukaryota > Viridiplantae > Streptophyta > Magnoliopsida > Rosales > Rosaceae > Rosa > Rosa rugosa. The sequence continues at coordinate 34,906,853 of NC_084826.1, forward strand.
TGTAAAAATTTCAACCAAAACTCACCACATTCAATGCATTATCTTAATAAAATTTCAAGGAACTTATCCGTTTCTCCTATAATATAATGTCTTATAAGTTCAAACAGGTGAAGCATCTAGACAAAATCAACAGATCTCATGCTAATACATTACAGGTTTTATAATAGAAGGAAAGACATAACCTTCTGAGTCCTGGACATAAACTATCAGATACTTATGAACACTGTGATACATGCTTTTTTCCCAGAATTTATTTATGCTTTTAAGCCAATCAGTCCTCTTACTTTAGCAAGAATTTTGCAAGAATAAACAAGAAAAAGCATAGTGAACATAAGGAGTTTCAGTCAGTAACAAACTCAATTAGGAAATCAAAGACCTCTAACCTTTTTCAACAAGTTGAAATTATCAACATCCTTCATCATCAGATAAACCCATTAACAAGCCATTAGTAAAAGAAGCTTCTACACTTTATTGACCCACAAAGGCATATTTTCTTCCTCTGGTATGCTTTCTCATAAGGGATCATCCCATAATCATAAGTCAACTCTGTCATAGGAGGAATGTGTCCAACCGCATAAAACGCAACATGTAAATCAGATTCATTTTTATTTTCACGTAAAATTGGTTGCCAGAACACATTTGGAGAACAGTTGTGATTCATAAAGCGAGCAACATTTCCAGCAGTATTTGCACTTATAAGTAGAGGAAAAGGGACATTTGGAGTCTCATTAGAATCACCAGGCAGAACTCCCAGTGGCTGACAAGTACGATTAGCATCAAAACTGTAATCATCTGCACGGTCATCCCCAAGCTTTCCTATACCAGAAACATTTAGAGCTTCCCCTGCATACTCGCATAAGAAAGCACCAGCACGGATGGGATCCCAGGACCTCAAACCCCAACCTTTATCCTTAGTCTTAAACACTTCCAAACGAATTTTCAAGCCACCTTGGGACACACGATTACGACAATTAGGAGGGCATGTGCAGGAAGGACCACATTCATGTAATAAGGATTTTTGGTTCACAAGAAGCCCATTTGCAGTATATGGGAGATAACCTCCATTTTTCTGAATGCAAGGGCAGTTGGAATTACCAGGGAGACATCCACCAGTACAATTACACCCAGCAGTAGGTTCTGTAAGATTAACAGGTTTTGAATACTTAAGACTAGGAATATATGTGAAGTGTGCAGGGCCTTTCTCGCCATCTACGTCATTTACAAGAGAAACGGGAAAAGTTTCTGCCCCTGAAGTAAGATCTGGCAATATCAATCCAACCCTTGTAGTATTTGTTTCTTTCCATTGCTCAATTGATTTCCATACTGTAAACGCTTCAGGCTGTCCAGGTAATCTTACCAATCTGTACTTGAATACATTGCCACCACTCTTTCCTTTATCTACCCATGATTCATGGATTTTGTATAGACCGTCATAGACATATACCTTCCCAGTTGGATTAGAAACATCCTTAATACCCCGAATTACTCTTACATCATTACCCCGATGCAAACTTTTCTCCAAAGCTAGATTACCCCTTTCAAGCTTCTGATCCTTTGTTTCCTTATCTTTCCTGTTATCGTTGCCGGCATTGCCACCTTGGCCACTATATATCAACTCATTCCCATCCTGCATATGATCCTCATACCCTCCAGAAGAAACAATGCTCAATGCTAAGGGCTCTTCCTCTGAACTGTTCTTGACTCCCATATAATCAATCCCACCCATAGTTGGAGCGTGTAATCCAACCAAGCACAGTTCCATTCGGAAAAAGAAAATATCCCCAACGTCAACACCGGGCACTGTACCAATCCTCTTTTGGGCATTTGTCCTAATTCCCTTATTCATGAAGAGAGTTCCAGCCCTTAGATCAGAGCGTCCTGTTCTCGACACTCCTGGTATCCCTTCCTTCATCTCTTCAATTTGTGAAATCTTTCTTCGTAGTAGATCATAACACACGAGTACATATCCAACTGATTCCTTGTTGCCATCAGTTTGTCTCAAGGTATTAGTATATGTGGTGAGAACATTATGAACTATTGCATCAATGTCGACATCAGGCAAGGCAACATTAATGTCCTGGCCACCCCGTGTCCTCTTTTGAGACTGGAACTTACCCTTTGGCCTCCCGACTTTCCTTGTATTTCCTGCATCAACAACGCTCTCGCTAAAACCATCTTCCTCCGCAGCCCCACGTTGCGGTTGTGGTAGGACACGACTTCTAGTAATCCTTCTCGAAGGTGTAGTATCTCCTCCATTCGAAGTTCCTGTACTCTGGTTGGGGGTTGAGGGTGGAGGAGGATTCCTAAAGGAATTTATTGGAACTGCATTAGATATTGGATTACTGAAGCCAAACGGTTGATTCTCATTGGGTATACCACTTGGTGTTTGTAGATTTTGTTGGAGCGGCCTTTGAGACTCTGATGAAATGAAAAAGGGGAAAAATGGGGAAACCCCAGGTGGGAAAGGACCAGCAGGAGAAGCACAAACAAAAGGAGCAGCACCTTGGGGTGTCGAAAATGAAGAATTACTAGAAGGTGAGGGGAATACAGGAACAAGACGCCTCAAAGGCCTTACATCCAAAACCCTAGACTTATCAAATGACCCAAAACCAGGAATAGAGTCTTGACCTAAACTGTGTTCCATTTAAAAGTACCAGGGAAACAGAAACAATTTTTCGAATACCCAAATATCAATACCGTAACTGTTTCAACAGCAGAATACTTGAAAGATTAAGTGCAAATTCGCAGGCACTGAGAAGACAAAGTTGGGGTGCAGAATGCAACCTAAAAATTAGACAAACAATAGAAACTACACATTAGCGCATCAAGCCAAGGTTATGAATTTGTTGCTGGAAAATAAATTCATAACGTGTAAAAAATAATGAAAATGAAATTTCGGCTAAACTCACTTGAGCTAAGAACCACATAACGATGGAGACTGCACAAGCTGGTATCTTTTAACAGATCTGAAACCCAAAACCCAAAATTGTTACGATTAAAAACTGATCATAATCATATTCTCAAAAAAAAAAGAATCCCAGTACGATTTTATAACCACATCTGATTTGTTCAAAACAATTTAAGATCGGTTAAGAAGAAGAGAAAAATGAGGAGGAGGAGGAGCAGCAGTCAGAGAAGCGGCATACCTGGAAATATTGTTTCTTTTGGAAAGACAACTGCTTTTCTTCTGCTGACTGAACTGAGAGCGGGTCTTTTCATTTCTTTGTTTTCTCTCCTTTTTCCCCTTTATAATTCCCAAAATTAAAAATTAAAAAATTAAAAAAAAACATCTCCTTCATCACAATTCCAATTTTATTTTAATTCTTGTCGGTGAAATAGGCCCAAAAAACCAAGGTTTTGAACAAAATTAGCAATAATGATTTATGCAAATGAATAGTCTTGTTTACCAAATCAACAGTTTTAAAAGACAAATGAATGGTCCTTTCAAAAAAAAAAAAAAAGACAAATGAATGACAAATGTACCTTAATTACATGTATTAAATTTAAAATCTGAATTTGTAACAACTTAAAAGTTAAAACTGTAAATTTTTTTCAACCCGTCTGTATGAACGATAATGAAGCTTGTGTTCTCTCTGAAGATTACACAACAAACAAAGTTTTCAGCAAATCGACTTGGGCAATCGCTAGAGAAGAGAAGTTTGTTCCTATTTTGAAGGGAATACATGTTTCTTGAATGAATTCCTATATATTAGATACACCTATTATAATGCCCCGACTTACACCTCACTAGGGGTCATCATGGGCCGGGCTAGGGCCGGCCCTACCCTAAATTTTAGGGCTTAGGGTCGGGCCGGGCCGGGCCTAGTCAAAGTCAACAAAATTTAGGACCGGGTAGGGTCGGGTCAGGGCTTAAATATGCTAACTCTTACCTGCCCGAAAAGCCCGATCCGTTAGGGCTGAAAGGGCCGGGTCGGGCCGGCCCTCAAATAGGGCCAAATAGGGCCGAAATGGGCCAAAAAAGGGCCTTATTTTGTTTAACAAAAAAAAAAAACATTATTTTTTTCTTCTCAAAATATGGCTTAATGGTATATATTGGTAATAAAAGACTCATTGTTTTTTATTGAACATATTTAATACACACACCGAAGGTGGAAGTCACTGAAATTTTTACCACTACCATATATTCATATACGGACGACATCCAACGGTGCATTTTAAAAAATTCCATTTCGTCCCCCATTTTGCTCATGGAGGATAACAAGCCTAATAAACGAGTTATACTACATTAATAGGCATATAAGGATTATGTGCGATCCAAAAATTTTGAAATGGAAATCGACCAATCTGAAAATTCTCATATGTTTATACAACATTGATAGGTATTGTGTAAAAAAATTAGGCCGATCTGCCATGAATAAGGCGCCCAACGTAGCGGTCAACGCTTTGCACAAGCAAACTTCCCTAAGGGGAGCGGCACCATGCGCGGACAAACGTTGCGGAATTTTGACATCCGTAAGTAGACTCCCTACTCATGAGAGTGTGGGAGCTGAAAGATCGAAAAAAGTGAATTGCCAAGGACCGGTTAAGAGCATATTTGTTTTATGTTCTATTTAGGGTATTGAGTTGACCGGGTAGATCGAGGTCCAACCGAATGCGGAAATTGTTGAAATTTCTACCACTAACATATATTCATATGCAAACAACATCCAGCGGTTCATTTTAAAAAATTCCATTTCGTCCCCCATTTTGCTCATGGAGGGTAACAAGCCTAATAAACTAGTTATACTACATTACAAGACATATAAGGATTATGTGCGATCCAAAAATTTTGAAATGAAAATCGATCAATCGGAAAATTCTCATATGTTTATACAATAGTGATAGGTATTGTGTAAAGAAATTAGGCCGATCCGCCGTGAATAAGGCACCTAACGGAGCGGTCAACGCTTTGCACAAGCAAACTTCCCTAAGGGGAGCGGCACCATGCGCGGACAAACGTTGCGGAATTTTGACATCCATAAGTAGACCCCCTACCCATGAGAGTGTGAGATCTGAAAGATCGAAAAAGTGAATTGCCAAGGACCGGTTAAGAGCATATTTGTTTTATGTTCTATTTAGGGTATTGAGTTGACCGGGTAGATCGAGGTCCAACCAAATGTGGACATTGTTGAAATTTCTACCACTAACATATATTCATATGCAAACAACATCCAGCGGTTCATTTTAAAAAATTCCATTTCGTCCCCCATTTTGCTCATGGAGGGTAACAAGCCTAATAAACTAGTTATACTACATTACAAGACATATAAGGATTATGTGCGATCCAAAAATTTTGAAATGAAAATCGATCAATCGGAAAATTCTCATATGTTTATACAATAGTGATAGGTATTGTGTAAAGAAATTAGGCCGATCAGCCGTGAATAAGGCACCTAACGGAGCGGTCAACGCTTTGCACAAGCAAACTTCCCTAAGGGGAGCGGCACCATGCGCGGACAAACGTTGCGGAATTTTGACATCCATAAGTAGACCCCCTACCCATGAGAGTGTGAGATCTGAAAGATCGAAAAAGTGAATTGCCAAGGACCGGTTAAGAGCATATTTGTTTTATGTTCTATTTAGGGTATTGAGTTGACCGGGTAGATCGAGGTCCAACCAAATGTGGAAATTGTTGAAATTTCTACCACTAACATATATTCATATGAAAACAACATCCAGCGGTTCATTTTAAAAAATTCCATTTCGTCCCCCATTTTGCTCATTAAGAAGTTAAAATTACATTGGTAAAATGGTTTCAACTCGACCAATTGATTATTTTTAGTTATGTTGATTACTTGATTTATTTCAAAATTGGTATTACATGAATATATTGTCCAATTTGAAATAATAGCTTTGTAATTATTACAGTTAATTAGTTAACAGTAATTATTGGTAAATATTAAAATACCCATAAGATTATATTAAAACGGCGGCGTTTTTGCCGAATTAACGGTTAATTCTTTAAAAAAAATTATTTTTTTCTTCTCAAAATATGGCTCAATTTAAAAGACTCATTTCCTAATATGGCAGATTGAAATAATTTTCTACACTTCCATAGTTTTATACACATAACACATGTAATAGAAAATAACAAAAATAAAATATAAATTTTAGGGCCGGGCTTTTAGGGCCGGGCCGGGCCGGGCCTAGCCCTTACGGGCTCAATCGGGCCGGGCTGTAGGGTAGGGCCGGGCTTTATTTGTGTGACCCATACCCTACCCTAAATAAAAAAGGGTCGGGCCGGCCCGCCCTAATGGAAGGGCCGGACAGGGCTTCGGCCCTACGGGCCGGGCGGGCTTAGGGCCCAAGGGCCATATGATGAGGCCTACACCTCACCAAACCATAGTTATTCCATTGCTTCGAATTGTTAGAACCTAAGTCAAGATTTTCTTAACCTAAGTTTTAGGAACCAGCAAGGAAAAGAAAGGAATTCAAGTATTCAACCTATTACGAAATTCAAATGCGTAAGCATTTATTTAAATGAGGAGACATCCTTCTAGTATATTTGAAAGTCTTTTTTTTTTTGTTACAAGCGGGACCTAAAAGGCCCAAACAAAAACAAAGAAAAAGCTAAGAGGAGACAGTTCTCCTAGTTCTAGTTACAAAAGCAAGATCATCAAGAAAGGCTTCAGTAGCATGGATAGGAGGATCCAAAAAAGTGATGAGACCAGGCTCATGATCAATGCTGCATCTAGCCAAAGCATCCGCTGTCATATTACACTCACGAAAGATGTGCATAAGCTGGACATTCTGCATAGTGGCCATAAAGTTGTTGCATCCAGCAAGCAGAGATCCAAGGGGGTGAGTAGAAAGGTTTTGCTGCTGCACAAGCTGAACAAGAACAGCAGAATCAGATTCAATTTCTAGCTTGGGGATGTGCAGGCTTGAGGCTAACTTTAAACCATAAAAAAGTCCCCAGGCTTCAGCCTCCAAAATCTCACCAACCCCTAAGTTGATTTGGAAGCCAATCACCCAATTTCCAGTGTGGTCTCTGATGACTCCACCAGCCCCAATCTTACCAGAAGCAGAACTTCGAGTGCCATCCACATTTAGCTTGTAAAAGTTTTCTGGAGGTTTCTTCCAGCACAGACTGATGAGGCTGTACATATTGGAACTGCTTGTCTTGTAAATGGCATTTTCCCACTCCACAGCATAATCCCATATAAGTTTATCAGGGCATGTAGGCATAGTAAAAGACACATCAAAGACTTGCTTATTCCTCCATTTCCAGATGAACCAACAGATAAAAACAAAAATATTGCACCACTTGATGTTATTCTTGACAAAGGCATGACAATGAAGTTGAGCAAAAATCCAATTGTTCCAATCCAGGGAGAAAGAGTTAAGGATAGTACCAGGTTTAATAAAGCATTTCCAGATGACCATGGATCTGGGGCAATCTCTGAATAGATGAAGGAGGGTTTCATCAGCCATATTGCACAAAGGACATGTAGAAACTGCAGTGAAACCACGAGTAGCACGCTGAACATTGGTGAGGATTTTCTTATGCAGAACCGTCCAAAGAAAAAGTTTTTAACTTGGGAGGAGTATCAAGCTTCCAGATTATTTTCCAAAGAGGGTTTTGGGGCCTGGAATGATCAAAAATGGAATTGTATGCAGATTTAACAATGAAGCATCCATTAGAAGTAGAACCCCAAATTCGAGTATCCATACCACAACCATCAAAACCAGTAGGGACACTGATTACATGCTTAATGATATCACTAGGAATTACAGTAGATAGGAGATGCAAATCCCATCCAGTATCATTCCAAAAGTCACAAACATGAGCATTAGCATTAATACGGGGAGAGCAGAAGGGAAAAGCCAGTGATCATACCAGAATTTGATTGTCCTGCCATCCCCAACTCTCCATTTTAAATTCTTTCTGAGCATAGAAGCCCCAAAAACAATACTCCTCCAAGTACTCGAGCAGTCCGCGGGGGGGGGGGGGGGGCTTATAAGTCTCATCAAACAGACAGCTATTATGAAGGTACTTTTTGGAAAGCATATTAGCCCATAAGCCAATCTCCAACTAACCTTGGCAAGCATAGCCTGATTCATGTAAGAGGTTTTCTTGATACCCAATCCACCAAGATGCTTAGGTTGACAGATAGTGTCCCAACTCACCAAATGCACTTTTTTCTTGTCCTCAGTATCTCCCCAAATGAAATCCCTGTTTAATTTATCAATCCTGTCATAAAGACTTAAGGGCAGTTTGGCAGTTTGCATAGCATACACAGGGATGGAGGAAGTGATAGATTGGACAAGTGTTAGTCTCCCTGCCATACTTAGGACCTTACTCTTCCAGCTGGAAAGCCTACTTTGAACTTTGTCAAAAATCCCATCATATGTGTGCTTATTCACACGAGAGTGAATGAGAGGCATGCCTAAGTACTTGCCAAGATCATTAGTCAGAGGGGAGCCACATATATTGTTGATCCTAGAAGCAGTCATCTTACAAGTATTGGGAGAGCAGTAAATGAGAGATTTCTCATAACTGACAGTTTGACCAGATAAGGAGTAGAAGATGTCAAGGCACTTTTTTAAAACAGAAGCTTGATGGGGGGAGGCCTCAGCAAAAAGCATCAAATCATCAGCAAAAAATAGATGAGATATTTTAGGCCCAGCCTGAGAAGCTCTAACAGCTTTCCATTGACCAATATCAACGGTAGATTGAATAAGGTGGGAAAGTTTTTCCATGCATAAAACAAAGATGTAGGGTGACAAGGGATCACCCTGTCTAATGCCTCGATGAGCTTGGAAAGAATTAGTCAATTCACCATTAAAACAAATCTGAAAGCTAGTAGAGGTAATGCATTGCATGATGAATTTAACCAATGAATGAGGAAATTGAGCCTCATAAAGCACCATCTCAATAAAATTCCAACTAAGTTTGTCATAGGCTTTAGATAAATCAACTTTCCAGGCAAAGAAACCCAGCTTTCCACAAGACTTTTTAAACTTGAAAAGCATTTCTTGAGCTATCATGACATTATCAGAAATATGTCTACCAGGAATGTAACTAACCTGATTAGGGCTAATTAAATGCTGCATCAAAGGCCTGATTCTAGCCACAATAATTTTAGAGATCACCTTGTAAATAGTAGTGCATAGACTAATAGGTCTGAAATTAGCCATATGCTGTGGTCCATCAATCTTGGGTATGAGAGAGATAATTGTGTGGTTGAGTCCCGGAGGAATTGTGCTAGTCATGAAAGCATCACTAACAATTTTGAAAAGCTCACAGGAATAAATTTGCCAATGATGCTGATAAAAGATGGCAGGAAAGCCATCATAACCAGGTGCCTTTAGTCCACCAATTGAAAAGAGAGAGTCCACTACTACACAAAGTGAATCAGACAACAGTCAAAAGCCTGTTGTCTGAATGAAAATGGAGATGTTGTAAACTGGCATGACGTCTGATCTCCCCCATCAGACAACATTCTTTTTTAATTGTCTCTCTGGTCATTCACACAACATGTGTACCTAAATATATGTTGTCTAAATTTACCAAATTTTGATTCATGGCGGTAGTCTGTTGTCGGGTATGAAATCAGACAACAGCTTATTGGTTGGGTGTTGAGTGAAATTCATCAAGCACAACAATCTTTCCAAGGCTGTGTTGTCTGTTAAAAATCTCCAACGACAATAATGTAAGAAATATGATGTGTGAAGTAAAACTCAAACAAGCATTTTTGATTACCTGATGTTGTGTCAAGTGCTGTTCAAATATCAACTTGTTCGAAGATGGTGTTGTCTTGCATGAACCGAAGACTACACTTCTAGTTTCCTTATGTTGTCTAAATTTCATTTAAGATAACAGTTATCTGGATTTCAGTGTTGTCTGAAATGCAATTCATATGACAATATTTCGGATCCATGTGTTGTCTTGGATAAATTTCAAACCACACATTGTTTTTTCTTGTCGTCTGAATTTAACGTTATATAACATTTTTGAGGATGTTAATGTTGTCTGAATATTATTTAAGATAACATTGACTTTGATGCATTTGTTGCCTTGAATGAATCTCATACCACACTTATTTTTCCTTCTTGTTGTCCGAATAGCTTTAATATGACAAGTTGCTAGATAAAAGTGTTGTCTGAATTTTCCTCAGACAATATGTGTAATGCCTTTTTGAACTTTTGTGTTGTGTGCAGGCACAGAACCAGGAATTAAATTTGAGGTGGGCTAAATTTACCTTATGCTGGCAAGAAAAATTATTCTCAAAAATTTGGCAGGGTCTATTTTGTTTTGATAGAATATCTCAATTGCATAGCACTTATCAAAATGCATTTTGTCACCCAAATTTTTATTCAATGTCAATACAAATTCAACTACCAGGCCACCACACCCCTCCCCACCACAAGGGAAAATAAATTTAACTTACTCAAAAGCTAAAAAACACCCAATCAAAATTATAATAAACTCAACTCTCAAACAATCAACACAATAAAGAAATTGCCACTATCATGGGCAATTGGGCATTTGGGTATTAAAAATAGAAATTCAATATCTTTTTCTAGGATCAATAGATTTGATTAATTACATCAAGAAATCTAGAAATACCCAAATTCTAACCTAAATTACATTCTAATTTCGTCAAAAAAAATTCATTATAGAAGAGAAGTTAAAATGTAATACCTGAACAAGGTTGAGAGATGAGAGCAGATTGTTGAGGAGAGGAGATAGAGTGACTTGGTAGAGACTAGAGAGAAGTGAGAGTCTGACTGTCTGAGCTTGAGAAGTTGAGAAACGTAGAACTGAGCAGTGGGCAGAGGTGAGGAGGAGAGGACAGAAAAGGGGAGAAAAGAGAAGAAAATGAGAGACTTGCATACATTAATTATACTAGTGCCAGCACTCGTTTTCGAGGCAAGAGGCTGTGAAGAAGTATGGTCAGATGCATGTACTTTAGTTATCTTTTATAGGTGTTTGACTTTTTTTTTTTTTTTTTTTTTAAGGGGAGATATGCTGGGGTCAGATACATATAATCATTTTTTTTCCCAAAATACTGGGGTGTGCTGCAGCACACCTCAGCCCACCCCTATGTCCGTGCCTGGTTGTGTGATAGTTTGCACTACAACAGCAGTTACTAATCCAATAAATGTTGTTGGAATTGAATCTGCACAATTGATATGGTAATAGGCAGATATGAAATTCGAAGTTCCAATGTCATTTGCTACATTCTCATACATCATTCTCACAAATCTTACATTATCAATTCAAGTACAAGCACCAACTCATGTCCAACCAAATCTAAAGAACAAATTTAGTCTCAACTGAACTAAAAAAAGATATATATATATATATATATATATATATATATATATATATATATATATATATATATATATATATATATATACACACAGAGTCCGGCTACACTAAGGATGTCCTTAGTTTTTCTTAGGTACGAATTTCCGGTTTTCACCCACTTTCCGATCAAATTTTCACATCTTAACTGTTCAGTTTTTAGGTCCTAATGTATAGATCACCTCTGCAAAATTTCAGCCAAATTGGTGATCATTAAGGCATCCAAAACTACAAATTACAACAATGTAAACGAACGGTTCCGGTTCGACAGATTCGGTTCGTTCGTGTAAATTGCAGTTTTGGACGCCTTAACGATCACCAAATTGGCTGAAATTTTGCAGAGGTGATCCATACATTAGGACCTAAAAACTGAACGGTTAAGATGTGAAAATGTAATCGGAAAGTTGGTGAAAACAGTAAATCCGTTCCATAAGAAAAACTAAGGACATCCTTACCTGAGAAAAATCCTATATATATATATATATATATATATATATATATATATATATGTCCAGCACAATGCTTACATATATGTCTTGACCATAAATTTTGCCCACTCCCACATCCATATCTTCCTGGGATATGCTGCCTTCCTCTTCTCTCCCACTAAAACAAAATGGTTTGCACTTAATAATGGACAAAATTGCAGAAAAGAATCTATAGTTGTCATTGTACATTATGTATTCTGGACAACCTTGACAAAAATTTGTAATTTGAGCATTACATATATGCCACTTAGTAATTGACAACCAAAATTTCAATAAGCATAATCCAAGCAACCAACAGCAACCAAAATTAGATATATGACATTTACCAAAATACATGCAAAACAATAGCAACCAAAGTTTCAAGCAACCATGTCATCAGAAAAAAAAAAGTTTCAAGCAACCAAAATTTCAAGCAGTTTGGACTTTCCTGACATAATCCAACTCTATGGTCAGAATAAACACAATCCATTAAATTAGTTGTTGCCAGAGCAGCTTCAGCAAGCGCATAACAAGCTAGCTGAAATCAGAAACAGAAAGTATTTGTAGTTAAGCACTGTTCTGGGATCAATGTACTTTCCCAAATACAAATGTGTAGGCCATATATACCTGGACATCTCCATGTTGTCGAAGCTGATTCCTTACAAAAGAAACTGCATCTGAACTGAAATTGACAGCAACAAAAATTTAAGGTGACTAGTCTTCTTGTGAATAGATTGAAGAGATAATATGACAATTGGCTGACATTTTTACTGAGCAATCAAGAGTGTCACGTTACCTGTTTATGTAATCCCATAAACCATCAGATGCTAACACTAGAAATTCTGAGTCTGCCCCTAGACTTGCTTGATAAACGTCTGGAGATGCAGTAACTCCTTTCTTCAGCATCGATCCTTTCCATTTATCAAAACCGTCAGTATTGTGCATAACTTGATTATCCATATATCAAAGCTTACATGAAAAACTAACAAATGAATCCCTCAGTATGATCAGAAAATGCAATCTGCAGAGCAGGACATACCACAATTATTCCATATTATACCTGTAAGCTAGGACTTAACAAATGAGCTATATACAGTATTCTATCATTAACTAGACGAGTCTTGATTGTTCAAGAAAAAAAATTAAGCAGCTGCTTTATATCCAGTATATTGTTGTAAGGTTGGAACACTGAAATAAGATCAGCATGTATAAGTTGCCTTCATACTTAGAGATAAGATCAGCATGTATAAGTTATCCTAAACTCTTACCAAGGTTTCATTTTTGATCTAAAGCAATGCAGAAAGTGAGAGAATAAGCAAATACCTCTACTTTGGTATATGTATTAATTTTCTGTCATGTCACTAAACAAATACCTATTTGAGTATTAATACATTTGTTTCTTTCTGTTTTGTTGATAGAAGACCAAGTGTTCAATCCTCTGCCTGAGAACTAGATACAAGACACAGCAAAAGTGAATACCATTTTCATACAAGACTCAACATGATGACTACATGTTCAATTAGAAGATAGAGAAACGTTTTTCATCGTTATATTTTTTGTTTTGAGGAGTGAAAGAGACTTATGCTAAATAAAATGAAAAAAAAAGAGTACCTATATAAAATCAGCAGCAAGGAGTCCACAATCAAAATAAGTTGAAAAAAGAAAAGAAAAGCATGAGACTGAGTAGGAGCAACAATAAATAAATAAATAAGTAAACAGAGCAGTAAGATTAACAAACACCTAGGTAACAGATCCTTCCAATCCAACAAAGTAGTTGAAAGTATTACACCCCTGAAAGCATATGAAACAGGTGGCAAGCCCATGATCCTTCAACCAATTAAAAACAAGGGCATGTACTTCCCTCATATTTAAGTATTGTCAGAAGGTGAGCTAGCTGGAAAAGACACAAAGTAAGCTAATAACAATCTAAACCAAAGTAGTCATCATAACCTAAAAAGGGTTCACAAAGCTTGAACATTGAATCTTAAACCAAAAAGAAAAGGGGATTCATGCATTCAATCCCAACAGCAGCCACACCAATGTAGAAACGTGTACAGCCCTAAAGCTCACCTTGCAAGCTATTATTAAAAAATTGAATAAGAATACATTAATATAAGGAGCTAGATTGAGTATAAAATGCATGTCTTCCAATTTTTGTGGTCACCACTTTTGGCTGCCATCCAACAGTGTTTTAGCTTCTTTTTGAATTATTTAGTTCTTCTAAATTTAGGTCCTTTTGCATTCTAGGTTGTAACAATCAAGCTATCAAGAACATATATATAATAGATATATATAATACTAATTAAATCACTAGGAGTGTGCCATACCATTTTGTCCTGAGACTACAAAACTATCGACATATTCATGAACAGTAAGCCAAAAGGAAAGGATCAGCCAACCAACAGCAAGCTCACCAATGATATCAACGGGACTGCGCATGCCAAGATAAATTCTTATTATTAAGGGAAAATGAGTTCAGTTTTGGTTTGAGATAAAATAATTAAAGAAGATGCCAGAAACTAGTAAAAGGATGATAAACTTACCCAAACCAATGAGACCAACGAGCAAGCAAACAAGAGCAAATCTAGCAAATTTCACATAGGCCTCTTCATTCTGAGCATAAGATAGGATGCAATGCAAAAGGTATCTGCAACCACCATCCATGAGCAAATGTTTAGTATATACATGACAGTAAAGTAACTCATATAGCAATCGTTCAAATTTGCATATACACGTATCGATAATTTATCTCCAAAACAAGCTATTTTCCAGACTCCTCAGAAAATATACCCAAAACTTTCATGAGCAAGCAGCAGCCTACATATAATGTCAAATGAAATTTGAATAGTTTGATCAATAAGTATGCCTAGAGGTCTATGATCAAAGCAGAGCTTTCTATAATGTGCTGCTTAGTTTCCGTAGCTGAATTTATGTGACAAGATAAAAAGTACACACATAGACAAGCAAACTGTGTATATAGTGTGAGAAGATGGCAATCCATATTCCAATGCATTATCCTCCTTATCTCTTGTAGCTGTTATTCTCCTAATAGGAGGGCAACTCGATCTAGGAGCTGATACCACATCCTAGCAAGACACAAGAGCCGAAAACAAGTATCTTGATACCTAAAGTATTTAACCAAATCAAGAAACTAAACAGCAAGAAGGGGAGTGATTACCTAAAGGCATAACAAATAGTGCATACATATAGACAATATAAGACGAAGAATCAAATAGCTAAGACATTCTTACTTGTTACTGGCCAACTAGTAGTCCTTCCCAGAAACTGCACATAGCTGAATCTCAATAGGTTGCCTACATATATGATAAAAAACAACGAAGATAGTGACAAGTAACCTAATATAGTTGTATGAAAAAGTTTAAGTTTCATAAGTTTAATACTAGTTAAGTGATAGTTGAGAGAGGAATAAACTGTATTCATGAATTTCACTAGAAAAATCCTATAGCTTTTGTTTCAACAGATCTCCAGTCCCACTTCTGTAGAATAACAACAGTTGATGAATTACAAAAGACAACTTTTAATATCTTACACTGACACCCTGACTTGAACAAATATCAGAAAAATCAACAATCAAACAACAAATTTTGGATTTACCCATAAACTAAATATGAAAAAGTTACATCTAACATGTATTAAATTACCTGAATTCACATATCAAAATATAAATCAGAAAATAGAGATTACTGAGAGGCAGGAGAGCTAACACCTCCGAGTTTCAGAGTTTTCAAGACCAATGGTTTCTGTTTGACCAAAGAAGTAGTGTTCACATTTAGGACACGACAATATTTGCTGGAGAAGATAAGGCATAGATTCAATTAACCCTCTGAACTTCTTCAACCTTCTTCCTTATCAACAACAACATATGAACATAAGTCACTCATGTAGTCAATTTGATTTAACAATCACCACAGCATCGCAGTTCAATCATAAACACATTTCTGAAAACTTAAATGTCCACTGAGATAAGGAATTAAATCACAATGCAAAGAATCTTCACAATTGAACCATAACACAAGTTTTCACAATTAAAACTGAAGACCAAAACTGCAGATCACATAAACAAACGCATAGCCTATTGAAAAGTAAAATCAAGTAAACAGACACGAAATCGGAGTCACTCATTCCTTGATAATAGTAAAAGTAACCAACAATATCATCTCCAGTAAAGCTAAACAGATCAATTCAGAGACTCACTGACTCTCTAGAACAAGCAACTAACATCAACATCTCAAAATTTCAGACTCGAATAAAACCCAAACCCAATCATACCCAACAAACCCAAATTGAAAATTTCCAGAGCCAACTGAAATCCTAATAAAACATAGGCCCTATTGAATAGGGATATAGTACCTGTAGATGAATCAATTCCCGAGCTTGACCTAGTTCTGAAGGCGGTCTTAAGCTTCGGCGCGTAGAGAGAGTAAACCACCGGACCAATAGCGACTTCGATTTGAGCCTTGCCGTTGGAGAAGGCTGAGGAAATCGAGTGAGAGTGAGATGGTGAGAGCGAGAGTGTATCGAGTGAGATTGAGAGTGGAGAGTGTATCGAGTGAGACCGAGAGCGAGATTGAGATGGCGAGAGCTAAGTGGAGGGAGAATGACCTAATTTTTTCGGGAGGGAACTCTTTTTTTTTTCATATGACTAAGGGAGGGACTAGGGAGGGAGGGTTTTGAGTTTTTTTTTTTTAGAATGAGGGTTTTGAGTTTTTGCTAGACAAAATAATTGTAAATTTTTTTTTTTTTTTTTCGGATTTCTCAGACAACATATGTTGTTGCAAATGTCGTCCTATGGTTGTCAGTTTCACCAAATTCCAATTGATTACAATGTGTTGGCTGAGTTTGAGAACAGACGACAAATATAACTAATATGTTGTCTGACTAACTCAGACGACACCAAAATGTCGTATGTCGTCTGTTACGTGTCGTGTGATTCACTTTATGTAGTAGTGGTCCTTGACTTCCAGCAGAGTAATAGGCCTGCAGATACAATCTAAGCTGGATTGATCAATAGGAGGGAATAGCCATGGGATTAAGAATCTAATATCATCAGGGCAATGTTGAGAGAAAAGATCAGTGAAGAAATCAACAGCAATCTTTTTCATAGAATCAGCATCAGTAAACCAGTTACCATTTCTGTTAAAAAGGCCCTCAATTTTATTTCTTCTCCTTCTAACCAGAGTAGTAAGATGGAAAAACCTAGTGTTTCAGTCACCATCCTGAAGCCATTTATCTCTTGATTTTTGTCTCCAGAACATGTTTTCTTGGTCTCTGAGCGTTTCATATTCTTGGATGAGATCGGCCTCAAGATTAACCAGGAAGGGATTTTCAACCCTGTCTCTTGCCTTTTGAATTCCCCCCAATTCTGGCTAGGAGTCTCTTTTTCTTATGCATTAGATGGCCAAACACATCTCTGTTCCACTTGGAAAGAGCAGTAGCTAGAGCCCTGATTTTGGAGGAGAAATCACCAGTCAGAGAACTCCAAGTGTTGGATACAAAATCAACATAGTTATCATGCGAAAACCACATAGCTTGGAAATGAAAAGGGGCAGCCTCCCTGTTCACAAAATTGTTAGAGAATAATTGCATGATAATAGGACAGTGATCAGACCTGGTTTTAGGCAAGTGTTGGATGAAGGCTTCATCAAAAGTAGTTCTCCAAGAAATATTACAGAAACCTCTATCCAACCTTTCTTTGATTCTATTATTGCTCCAAGTAAAGCAAGAACCATGGAATCCCATATCAATCATAGCATTTCTATTAATCCAGTCTCTAAGGCCACCAAAACGCCCAGTGAAAGGACCACAATTTTTATCAGCACAGGAGACCAACTCATTAAAATCACCTATAAGCATCCAAGGAAGATTGAACCTGGTAGAAAGGTTATCAAAGTAAGACCATAGTGAAGCTCTAGTAGTGTGAGTCGGGCTGGCATAAACAACAGTAAGCATCCAGGAAGGCTTGCCAGGGAGAGTAACTTTAACAGAAATGGATTGAAAATTCTCATCAATGAAGTCAATTTTAATCCTGCTACTATTCCAAAGTAACCAAAGGCCACTAGAGAAACCTTCAGCTTCAACAACCCTTGAATCAGAGAAGCCAAGCAATGTAAGACTATCACAAGCTTTAGAAAATTGAACACGGGGTTCACAAATAGCTAACACATCAACAGAGTGAATTTTTACAAGGTCTGCAATTGCAGATCTAAAGTTCTCACTTCCTGCACCTCCAGCATTCCAAAATAAATTTTTAAACATTGAGAAACCAAAGAAGGAGAGGTTAAACACCTCAAAATTAGACATCAACCATACCGTCCCCATCTTGGGAAGGTAGGTTATCATCATTGGTCATCATGCTATTAGCAGTAAAGGTCTTTTCCGCAAATGTTTCAGAGTCCATATCAAGAGATGAGGTGCTAGCCATGTCCCCAATGGCCTCCTCAGGAGGACAATGCCCAAAGATGGCTGCAATTCCATCACCTAAAGCATTGGTTCCCATATTTTCAAAGGAGAGCTTTTTGAAAATGTGAGAATTATGCTTAGGACCAGAACCAGCTACACTTTTTGATTTTCTTTGATACTGAAGATCAGTTTTAGAGCCACTAGAATTTTCAACATTAGACACATCTTTCATAGTGATTCTAGAGCTACCTTTAGTCTTCAGAGATGTAGATTTTCCATTGTGAGCAGTAGCTTTCACAAAGGAAGAAAGATTACCAGAAGGGCCAATTTTCCTTACAGAGGTATGGGTAGCAGCCGCATTCTTGGTTTTGGTAGGCTCATTGTTCAGAGGAACTGTCTTCTTCTTCTCTTGGAAGCTTTTCCAAAGTTTCACAATGGGAGGGCTGCTATCAGAAGAGTTATTCTCAATGGTCGGTGCAGGCAACTCAGAGTCCTTGCCACTTTCCTCCTGCAAGACATCAAATCTGGAACCACTGCCATTACTATTTTTCCTAGCTCCACCAGACTCTCCAATCCTCTTTTTATTCCTATAACTCATCAACATCCAAGGTCCCATGTCTTCTTTAATAATGTCACCATGTCTCGGAGCATTCACATCTTGCAGCATTGTAGAAACATTCATCTCAGGTGGAGAAGATGTCTCATCACCAGGGGTATGAGATGGAGCAGTAGCATTAAAAGTGTTAAGGTTTCTATCAGCTTCACCAGTATCATTCTTAATTGAGGGACACTTGTCTTTTGAATGACCAAAGCATCCACACTCAAAGCATATGAGAGAGATGCCTTCATAAACCACATCATAAGCAATGGATTCCACTTCAACAAAAGGACGTAGAGGCTTGGATAAATCAACCTCAATGCAAACTGTCCTCTAGGCTGACCAAGTGTGAGTTTGTCCACTTTGACTACATCACTAAGGATTTTTCCAATTTTGGCCATAGTATAGTCCTTGAAAAATTTGACAGGCAAACCAAAAATTCTGACCCATAGAGCCATCTTTCCAATCACTTCATTCATGGGATCAAAATCAGGTCTCCATTTTCTCACAATCAGAGTTTGCCCTGCAAGGATCCAAGGACCTCCACAGAGAGCATAATTCATATCTTCCTCCAAATTAAACTTGACAATGAAGAAATCATTAGGTAAATCGATGAGTTGCCGCCACCCTTTCACTTGCCATTTTCTTCTTAATCCTCTTAGCATGAAATCAAAAGTGTTTGTGGAGTTAGGTTTCCCCATGAGTTTAACGATCACAGCACAACGCCATTCATAATCAAACTTATTATGAACCTTATCAGAGAAAGTAACATTTTGTCCATGCTTACCCAGGGAGTAGGAGCAGTCTTCGTTAGTGAATTCGAAGTCCTCAGTCATAGTCTGCCGGAAGCGATCGATCGGGTTTTTGAGAGTACCAGCATAGGTCATCTGAGGTTGCAGAATAGGTGAAGGATGAATCGATGAGTCAAGATCCTCCATCCGGAGAGCCTCCAAGTCGGAGCTGATGTCACCACCATTCTTCACACGTTTCCTTTGCATCGTCGTAGAATCAAGGCCTCCGCCACTTCCAGGAGGAAGGGCGGAGAAAATGAAAGCTGGGGTAGCCACCAGGGAGATCGGGTAGCCGGAGAGAGGCGGAGAGATTGAGAGGAAATGGGCTAATCGGAGACGAAGATGAGTATCAGATGGGTTTTGGGGAAAGCGCGTGAGGCGAGTTCCAGCAAGACCACGATCCGGTATTGTTGTTTATTTGAAAGTCTTTTAAACAAAAATAAAATAGTGGCACAGTATTGATATTTGGTAGAATTGTTTGGATCTAAGTATTTTTGTAATAAAAAAGGCTTACCCGCCACTCCAGTATAGGTGCTGCTCGACGTTTATTTGAACTTACGATCATGAAGTGCCAAAATCATATCTTGAATGTCCAAATATAATTTAACAAAAGAACATGTACATATCCAGAAAGAAAAAAAAAAAAAAAAAAGGATGTCAAATTCAGTAAAAACAGTATCTGACATTGTATAGAACAAAATTTAAGATTGTCCATATGAGTGTTTTATCAAGTACATTTGTTTTTTTTTTTTTTTTTGAGGGGAATGAAAGACTAATTCATTGATTATGGGTACACAACTGGCATAGATCAGCTTCTTGATTGACTCTGACCTAGCCGTTCTCTGTTAGGGTTACTTTTCTAGATTTCTGGAAAGCAAGCTACAAACTGTCATGGACATGGATATAATTAGTTGGAATTGCAGAGGCATCTGTAATGACACCACAACTAGGGCGTTGAAAGATTTGATCTCTCAAAATCGGCCTCAAATAGTTTTCCTGTGTGAAACCAAGATCAGCAGACAATGTGATTTCAATGCTTTGCAGTTGGCGCTAGGGTTTGCGCATGCTGAGACTGTCTTGAGTGATTGTCAGTTTGGAGGATTGGCTATTTTCTGGAATGACGATGTGAAGATCCAGATGGGTACGACTTCTGCACACCACATGGATATGGTGATATTGGGCAATCCGGGTGATCCAAATTGGAGGCTGACCGGTTTCTATGGCTATTCCAGAACGGTCGAATGTGACAGATCATGGAGGCTGCTTAGAGAATTGTCTGATCTTGATTCTCTTCCTTGGGTGGTGATCGGCGATTTTAACGAGATCCTTAATAATGGGGAGAAGTTTGAAGGTCCGGCTAGGGCTGAAAGGCAGATGCGAGGGTTTCGCGATGCACTAGGTTATGGAGACTTGTTGGATCTCGGATTTCAGGGTACTGCATCAACGTGGTGGAATGCAGATACAAAACTCCGTCTGGATCGGGCAGTTTGTACCCCCTCTTGGTGTGACATCTTTGGTTATGCTAAACTGGTACACCTACCTCCTAGTGATTCAGATCACATCCCTATTTTGTTGAGGGCAAGTACGATACCAATTCTCACACGTCAAAGGTATCACAGATTTAAGTTTGAAGCGTTCTGGCTTCAACATCCCGAGTGTGATTCTTTGGTGCAAGATTCCTGGTATACAGATGTCACTGGAGCTCCATTGTTCAGGGTTGCAAAAAAAATTGCTCATACGAGAATGGAGCTTGATAAGTGGCAGAAGAGTACCTTTCGGGCTAGGCAGCAATCTGTGCTTGGTATTAGAGCACGACTGGAAGAGCTCATGGATATGAAGATCGATGATGCTGTACAGAGACAAAAAAAGGACTTAATGCATCGTCTGCAGACTCTACTTTCTCAAGAGGAGGCTTTCTGGAAGCAAAGGTCTAAAGTGACTTGGTTGAAGGAAGGTGATCGCAATACTGGATTCTTCCATAGGAAGGCAGCGAATAGGAAGAGGAAAAACCTAATTCAAGGCCTGTATGATGAGAATGGGGTCTGGTGTGAGGATGATGATGGGATGGAAAGGGTTGTGACCTCGTATTTTTCTAAAATGTTTGCAGCTTCTGACCTTGATTTTGAGGCCATGGAAACAACAATTGCTGCCATCCAACCTTGTGTTTCTCAAGAGATGAAGGAGCAGTTATGTTTGCCTTATTCGGCAGAAGAGATAAAGTGTGCCTTGTTTCAAATGTATCCCACAAAATCACCTGGTTTGGATGGTATGCCACCATTGTTCTTTCAACATTATTGGGAGACTATTGGTGAGGAGGTGACAGAAGCAGTTCAAAGCTTTCTTCATACTGGTCAGTTTCATAAGCAGATTAATTTTACACATATCTGTCTTATCCCAATGGTGAATAACCCGGAACATATGTCTGATCTTCGACCTATTGCTTTATGCAATGTGATTTATAAGCTCTGCTCAAAAGCTATTGCCAATAGGTTAAAGATTCTTTTACCTACTATCATATCACCATTTCAGAGTGCTTTTGTTCCAGGCCGTTTAATTACTGACAATATCCTTGTTGCTAATGAAATGGCTCATTTGGTGCATAATAAGAGAGAAGGAGCTGAACGGCTCATGGCTTTGAAATTGGATCTTAGTAAAGCATATGATAGAATGGAGTGGGTGTTCCTAAGAAAGGTGATGAACCGGTTTGGTTTTCCTCAAAGGTGGATTGATATGGTTATGGCATGTGTAACTACTGTTAGGTACTCATTCTTGGTTCGAGGTAAGCCTAGAGGAATCGTGGTTCCATCTCGAGGGTTACGACAAGGAGACCCTTTGTCACCTTATTTATTTCTTATTGGAGCTGAAGGTTTTTCAGCTTTGTTACAACAAAAACAACGGGAAGGTATGCTTAATGGCATTCAAGTGTGTGGAGAAGCCCCCCCGGTGAACCATTTATTATTTGCTGATGATAGCATGTTATATGCTAATGCCTCTTTGGAAGATTGTTATCAGATTCAGGATGTGATTGAGACTTATGGTAGGGCTTCAGGTCAGTTGGTTAACTTTGATAAAAGTTCTGTGGTGTTCAACAAGAATGTGTAATACCCCGAAAAATCCAAATTAATTTCCGTAGATTTTTAGAAATGATTTCACGATAGTGGGAGCGAGTACGAGGCTTGGAGAAGTTATGGAATTAGTTCGAACGATTAATTTTCGAAAACGAACGTTATTTAGGAGGTCTCAAAAAGTGACTTTTTATACGTTCAAAATTTGGGAAAACTTCCTTCATG
Source organism: Rosa rugosa (assembly GCF_958449725.1). Classification (NCBI taxonomy): domain Eukaryota; kingdom Viridiplantae; phylum Streptophyta; class Magnoliopsida; order Rosales; family Rosaceae; genus Rosa; species Rosa rugosa. The sequence continues at coordinate 34,929,736 of NC_084826.1, forward strand.
AAAGTTGTAGAGCTCGTCGATACGAGTTCGTGGACATGTGGAACGCAATATTTGGAGTTCGTATGAATAAGTTATGAATTTTTGAAAATTGGGAATTTTCTATAAATAGGAAATTTTCTGATTTTATTTTCATTTAAGGACGAAAAAAAGTTCTTTTTGCGGAAAAGCCCCCAGCCCTCTCCGTTCTCTCTCCTCTGTTTCTCGTCAGACCCGGCGGGTTTTCTCCGACCCGACCCGGACTTTTCTCTCTCCTCCGGCATCCTCCGGCCACGACCCGGCCTTCCCCGAGCTCGCCGTCGCACGCACAGCCTCCCTCTGGCCTCCCCTTGCATCGCCGCTGCTCCCAGATGGAGATCGAAGACACCCAGCCATGCAAACCCGACCCGGCCGGAAATCCCCGATTCCGGCGTTGCATGGGCCGATCGTTCCCATTTTCGTGATCTCCTCTTCATGCTGATCATCCCCATGTAAGCCTTTCATCACGATTTTGTGTATAGAACGCTAGATCATGGTTTGACTTTTTCGACGTCCCTGATTTAATCTGAAATCTGATCGGACGCACAGGATTAATCCGACTTCCAAGCTTGATCTAGGACGATCTAGGCCAAACCAGACTTAGCTCCAGGTATGGAAGTCGATCACCCTTTCATTTTGAACCAGTTTGTAGTTGGTCACTTTGCCATCAGAGGTGGTTGACCGGCGTTGACCGCCGCGTTGACCGCCCACTGACCACCGCTTGTGGCGGCGCATCAGACCATATTTCGAGTTTTCATTATCTAGGCGATGATCTATGCATCCATACGAGCGTTTTGATATATAACATGGTCATGTTAGAAAAAGTTGATAAATAGTGGATTTACGTTTTGACGTTACTATTTAACGTTTTTACGTTTATCTTCGGTTTACGATCTGTGAAGATCTGACCATCGGTTTTGCTTCAATTTTGGATATGTTGATCGTATGACTGTCCCGGTGACTTTGTGAGGTCACGGGCGAAGATCCGACCGTTGGATCTTCGTATAATTGAGAAATAGTGATTCGGAAGGCGATTCGTGAGAATCCGACCGTCGGATTTTCATATAATTTTATGGAGATGTTTGTTAGAGTGATTCAAGAAGATCTGACCGTTGGATCTTTATGATAATTTTGGAGGATGATCCTAAGGGCGATCCGTGAGGATCCGACCGTTGGATCATCATATAAATTCGATCTGGCCGTTGGATCATCATTAAATTAGAATCCGACCGTTGGATTTCCGTATATGTGTGGTTTATGAATGATTGCTAAGTTAAGATCGTATCTGACTAGGTGATTGACGGTTTGAGTTAGTGGACGATTGTGGATCGTATTTTGAGCGGAATTGAAGACGCAGCGGGATTATCGAGGTGAGTAAACCTCACGTGGTTCATATTACGAACCGAGTACTTTTAATTAATTTATTTTTTGTCGTCATTGTGTGAGCTATAGTTGGTATTAATGGGCATTCCTGTGTGAATGTCTATCTATATATATATTATTTATGTGAAATAATATGTATTGTTGAAATTGTGAGATATTATGTACAACATGGTTGTGTTGAGTTTATTGTTGAAAAGCAACAATATTGTGAGAGGTATTAAATTTATTGTTGAGAAACAATAAATTGTTGATTTGTTGAGATATATTGATCTGTGGAGATCAATAGGTCACGGGGGTGACCATGGCATCTATTAGTGAACCACGCCCTTGTACCGGGTAGGTGGAAACTAATAGCATTAAATCGTGAACCACGCCCTCGCGCCGGGTAGGTGGAAACGATCAGTTAGAGCTCTAGTCTGTCTGCCAAATGTTGAGTGACCTTATGAGGGTAACGGGGAGTGACTCATAAGTGTATAATATATATATATATATATATATTTATATATATATGAGAGTGAGAAAGTGAAGTGGTTTTGTGGTGATCATTGTAATTGTGATGTTTCTACATTTCTATACTTGAGTTAAAGGAAATGTATTTTATTAAATCAACAGTTCTTCTTGTTTACTCATACTGGCTGTAAAAAGCTTACCGGGTTTTGTGTTGTTGCAACTCCCGGTACACTATTCAAATTGTGTAGCGGGTAATCCTACAGGACAGGAGAACCAGGACGGTGATCGTGCGGTTAGAGCAATTGTTAGAGTTTTACAGCAATTGTACGTTGTGAGGTGTGTTATGCTCATTTGAGCTTTACAATATTGCTTGTGAGAGTGAATTGTAATAATGAACTCGAAGTTTCGAGATTTGGATTTTGTAATTGTAATTATTCATGTTTCGGATTTGAATTTATTATTCAAAATTCGGGGCGTGACAGTTTGGTATCAGAGCGTAAGGTGCATATTTGGTGATGTGTCAATACCTTCCGAGTGATGGCCCGTCTGCAGCGGATCCCCATCGTGTGCTCTTCGGTATTGGCTAAGTCATTGGGTATGCGTGAGTGTTGGGAGTTGTTTAGGCCGCTAGGTCGTTTTAGGAACGTGAATACCTTCCCTATAGTATTGACTTGGTTAATATGAATTTGTATTTGACTTATACTGTGTTTTAAGTGTTATACATGTATTAGCCAAGCATACTATACTCCTTAGGTGATGGATATTCGAAGGGGTTGTACTTAGAACCTTACAGTTGTCTTGTAGGTTCGTATGGGAATAAGTTCAGTGGCCGCGAGTTACAATCCTTGAGGAATAGGAACCTCTTGATTCAACTCTGTTAAGTCAACGAGGATTGTTTTATGGAAGTGAGGTTCTTTTGGATGTTGAAGTGTTTGGGTGAAGGCATGATGTGGATCTATGCACGTACCTAGGGTGGATACGAGTATTGATTGATAGAAGTTTACCTTCTTAAGTTAGACGTACATATGTTTTTGGATGAGATGTACATGTCAACTAATAGATATCTTGTTTTGTAATGAGATGTCCTTGTGGAGTTTGTTAGTAGGTTTGAGGTTAGGGAAGAAATTATTGTGGTTACTTCTTCCTTGTGCTTGTAAGTTGTTAAGCAGGGTTTAAGGTGCGAGACAAGAATTTTATTTTGTGCTCGATGGTTAGAGATGAGAGACCATTGTTTTGGGTTGTCGTTGAGTACTATAATTCCTTCAGAATCAGGATTGTTGGTAGAATTGGAATTAGTAGTAGTTTTGGTGATTCGGAATTTGAATTGAGTTCGCAAGATATGTCTTATATACGTGGTTGATGTTGCTTGCATCATTTTGGAACGATACGTTGCGATTCACAAGGAAAACTGGATTTGAAATTTATTCATTTGAACACCATGGGTTGATGACCTGACCGTGACTTGTGAATATAGTTTTGTTCAAGTGAATGAAATTGAATTTTGAGGCATATGTATGGTGCTGGAAGAAGCATGGAAGACATGTTAGAGTCAGGCAAGGGTTTGCCTTTGGTGATTGATTTTAGGTGATATAGTTAAACGCAATTTCGGATATTGATTTTAGTGACCTTGTTAGGTATCCATGGTGGTTCAAGTGAATTACTATGTGATATGGAGTTTGATTCGAATTCTGAATCGCTAAATGTTAGGGATTGAATTGTGGTGAGTTTTTGTTGAAGCAATTGATAGATGGAATTATCGAGATTCTATAAGAGTTGTAAGAGTAACTCTAAAGACGTGGGTTTTTCCTAGCTAACTCAGGATGTGTTTAGCTTTATAAATCCCTAATCCTATCGATGAAATTGTTGTGTTTGGTTTGACTCAGAGGATACTAGCTAGACCTCGATGCGACTTAATTGATTGTTGGATTCTTTTTGAGTGATTGTTTTTATTGCATCATTATGAAAGATGTGTGCAGTAGAGTTGTTTATGGTTTTGAAAATAGTATTGGGTGACCAAGGTTCGATCCTTGGTGTTGTCGTTGGTTAAACAAAAAGAAAGGAAAACATGCACACCATCTTATTGATTTTATATTACAAAAAAAAAAAAGGAAAACGAGGACTATGCTATGCTAAGCCTAGTCAGCAGCTCCGGATGGATTGAGGCTGAGCTCAAGAGAAACGTTAGAGCCACTGTTGTAACCGCCTGAGCCACCAGAATAGTAACCAAATACGCTACCTTCCTCGGATGTAGTCTTCGGGTTACCAAAGACGTCCTCGCCGTGCACGGGGAACAGAGGAAGAGTTTCAACCTCCTGGTGATCTCCTCCTCGTTGTTGCAGGGATGTTCGTCCTCCTGTTGTGCCAAAAGAGTTGTACTGGTATTAGTATTGAAGGGTGAGGAAGAATATGAAACAAAATTTAAATCAAGAAATCCTTCATTACCAGTAGAATAGGTGGAACCAAAGTTGAGATCAATGGATCTACCATCATCAGTAGAACTAGTGGACCCAAAATTGATGTCAATGGATCCACCAGCTGGCCCAAAATTGATGTCGATGGATCCACCAGCACCAGTAGAACCAGTGGACCCAAAATTGAGATCAATGGATCCACCAGTACCAAGAGAACTAGTTCCCATGGGCACTGGAGCAGCCTGATTACACCTATTCATCTGCTTCTCTCGAGCCCTGACGTTCTGGAACTAAAAGTAAATGTTCTTACCCTCAACATGTCCATACTGGTTCAGCTGGAGGCAGATCTCGTGAATGTGCTCTGTAGTTGGGCACTTAAATCCCTTGACGTAGTAAAGATCCTTGAGGATTCTTATTTGTTCTGGAGTAGGAATCCACCTGGTACGGCTTCGCCAGAAATCCATGTTGGCACTACTTCCAGCTGCTTGGGTGTTTCCTCCCTCCTCTGTTGGTTGCTGTTGTTGTGGTTCCATTTGTTGCGGGGTTTGGAGCTCCATTAGTTGCAGAGTTCGTGGCTCTTGGGTCATGGAGTGAGAGGATGTGAAAATCGAGGAATACATGGTTTAGTGTTTGAGGGAGATTTTGTTAGAAGGATTGGAGTTATTGAACTGGTGATTGGAGATCTGAGATTCTTAGAGGAAAGATGAGATCGAATCTTCAAATGGAAGAAAAGATCTGAGAAAGAAGGATTGAAGATTTGGAGGAAAAGATTGAAGATCTGAAAGTTCAGAGGAAAGATGGGATTGAATCAACTAGATGGGAGAGAAGATCAGAAGAGAAGGATCGAAATTGATGAAGAAAGGATTTGAGAAGAGAAAGGCTGAAGAGTTGAGAGAGAAAGACTTGAGCTCGGAAGAAAATTTCTTTTCTTTTGGAGTGAACAGTTTTTCTCCAGAATGCACCTATTTATAGAACAAGGTGAGCAGATCTCCACCGTTGGATGAACGATCTCAGAATTTGAATCCACGCGTTGGATTAAAGTCGCCCCGAAACCCGGAAAAGCTGTTGGCGCGTGTTGAGCGTGTAAGGGGACAGGCCGAACCTCGAGACGCTGTGGCAGACAGCTTTAGCCGAAAGTGATTTGCTTTCCGTAAATCACGGAAGAGACGTGTCGTGGCACGTGGAGTGTACCGACAGTTTGTTGTTATTCTATCGCTTATGATAGAATAAATAAAAGAAGTTGCATGGATAGTAACGAGAGCAGCTGGTGCTCTAGTGGTTGAAGAGCAAGGCTCTTGTACAAGAGGTCAGAGGTTCGAACCTTGCCTCTCGTTTATTTTTATTATGTTCGCTTATGACATAATAAGTATAACATTTGTACACATTATATTAAGCACAGCTTGTGCTCCAGTGGCTGGGGACAAAAGTTTTGTGCAGCAGGTTGAGGTTTCGAACCTTGCCTTCCCCGTTATTTTATTTATGTCGCTTATGACATAATAAATATAACACGTGGGCATGTATTAATGAAGGCAGCTCTTGCTTCAGTGGTTGGGAGCAAAACCTTCGTGTTCGAGGTCGGGAGTTCGAACCTTACCTCTTACAAATATTTTTGGATCTCGTATATGCTTGATATACGGACGTATATACGGTATGTACGGTATACATACGTATATATAGTCTGTACGGTATGCATACGTATATACAGTTGTACGATATGCATACGTATATACGGTCTGTACGGTATGCATACATATATACGGTATACCTACAGTATGTACAATTTCATACCGTAGCCGAGCTGGAAGTCGGTGGGCCGATTGGTAGGCCCAAATAGTAAGCCCAATTGTTCGGCCCGATTGGTAGGCCCAAATGGTAAGCCCAATTGTTCGGCCCGAATGGTAGGCCCAAATGTTAAACCCAATTTGGTTCGGGCCGGTTCGAAATGTGGATGGTCCGATTTCTTCGGCCCAATTGGCCAGCCCTAATGCTTAGCCCAAGGATTGAGCAAGCCCAAGTCATCGTCACTGGGTGACATATTTTATTGGCGTGCTTTTGGGGATGATTTGTTTTGTGTGATGCATCACTATTGTTGTGAAGAATGGTGCATGCTTGAGTTTTACTATAGAGATTTACCGTGATGCTAATTGAGTAGCGAAACACTTTGTGGGAGTGTTTACTGTGCTTGTATGCCAGTACAGAGTGATGATCTAAGTGAAGATCTATGTGATGATCTATGTGAGGATCTATGAGATGATCCATGTGACGATTTTGTGTATGTGATGTGGAGTGTTGTTGAGCAGTTGTTGTGTGAGTTTACGTTTGTGATGAAAGGATTTAGTGGCCATAGGAATGTATTTTTATACAAAGAGCTGAGGCTCTGTAGATTACTACAGATTTGGAAAAGATGGAGATTCTATGGTTAGGTCAACCTTAATCGAGAGGAATTGACTTACGCTCAAATTTCGGGACGAAATTTCTTTAAGGAGGGTAGATTGTAATACCCCGAAAAATCCAAATTAATTTCCGTAGATTTTTAGAAATGATTTCACGATAGTGGGAGCGAGTACGAGGCTTGGAGAAGTTATGGAATTAGTTCGAACGATTAATTTTCGAAAACGAACGTTATTTAGGAGGTCTCAAAAAGTGACTTTTTATACGTTCAAAATTTGGGAAAACTTCCTTCATGAAAGTTGTAGAGCTCGTCGATACGAGTTCGTGGACATGTGGAACGCAATATTTGGAGTTCGTATGAATAAGTTATGAATTTTTGAAAATTGGGAATTTTCTATAAATAGGAAATTTTCTGATTTTATTTTCATTTAAGGACGAAAAAAAGTTCTTTTTGCGGAAAAGCCCCCAGCCCTCTCCGTTCTCTCTCCTCTGTTTCTCGTCAGACCCGGCGGGTTTTCTCCGACCCGACCCGGACTTTTCTCTCTCCTCCGGCATCCTCCGGCCACGACCCGGCCTTCCCCGAGCTCGCCGTCGCACGCACAGCCTCCCTCTGGCCTCCCCTTGCATCGCCGCTGCTCCCAGATGGAGATCGAAGACACCCAGCCATGCAAACCCGACCCGGCCGGAAATCCCCGATTCCGGCGTTGCATGGGCCGATCGTTCCCATTTTCGTGATCTCCTCTTCATGCTGATCATCCCCATGTAAGCCTTTCATCACGATTTTGTGTATAGAACGCTAGATCATGGTTTGACTTTTTCGACGTCCCTGATTTAATCTGAAATCTGATCGGACGCACAGGATTAATCCGACTTCCAAGCTTGATCTAGGACGATCTAGGCCAAACCAGACTTAGCTCCAGGTATGGAAGTCGATCACCCTTTCATTTTGAACCAGTTTGTAGTTGGTCACTTTGCCATCAGAGGTGGTTGACCGGCGTTGACCGCCGCGTTGACCGCCCACTGACCACCGCTTGTGGCGGCGCATCAGACCATATTTCGAGTTTTCATTATCTAGGCGATGATCTATGCATCCATACGAGCGTTTTGATATATAACATGGTCATGTTAGAAAAAGTTGATAAATAGTGGATTTACGTTTTGACGTTACTATTTAACGTTTTTACGTTTATCTTCGGTTTACGATCTGTGAAGATCTGACCATCGGTTTTGCTTCAATTTTGGATATGTTGATCGTATGACTGTCCCGGTGACTTTGTGAGGTCACGGGCGAAGATCCGACCGTTGGATCTTCGTATAATTGAGAAATAGTGATTCGGAAGGCGATTCGTGAGAATCCGACCGTCGGATTTTCATATAATTTTATGGAGATGTTTGTTAGAGTGATTCAAGAAGATCTGACCGTTGGATCTTTATGATAATTTTGGAGGATGATCCTAAGGGCGATCCGTGAGGATCCGACCGTTGGATCATCATATAAATTCGATCTGGCCGTTGGATCATCATTAAATTAGAATCCGACCGTTGGATTTCCGTATATGTGTGGTTTATGAATGATTGCTAAGTTAAGATCGTATCTGACTAGGTGATTGACGGTTTGAGTTAGTGGACGATTGTGGATCGTATTTTGAGCGGAATTGAAGACGCAGCGGGATTATCGAGGTGAGTAAACCTCACGTGGTTCATATTACGAACCGAGTACTTTTAATTAATTTATTTTTTGTCGTCATTGTGTGAGCTATAGTTGGTATTAATGGGCATTCCTGTGTGAATGTCTATCTATATATATATTATTTATGTGAAATAATATGTATTGTTGAAATTGTGAGATATTATGTACAACATGGTTGTGTTGAGTTTATTGTTGAAAAGCAACAATATTGTGAGAGGTATTAAATTTATTGTTGAGAAACAATAAATTGTTGATTTGTTGAGATATATTGATCTGTGGAGATCAATAGGTCACGGGGGTGACCATGGCATCTATTAGTGAACCACGCCCTTGTACCGGGTAGGTGGAAACTAATAGCATTAAATCGTGAACCACGCCCTCGCGCCGGGTAGGTGGAAACGATCAGTTAGAGCTCTAGTCTGTCTGCCAAATGTTGAGTGACCTTATGAGGGTAACGGGGAGTGACTCATAAGTGTATAATATATATATATATATATATATTTATATATATATGAGAGTGAGAAAGTGAAGTGGTTTTGTGGTGATCATTGTAATTGTGATGTTTCTACATTTCTATACTTGAGTTAAAGGAAATGTATTTTATTAAATCAACAGTTCTTCTTGTTTACTCATACTGGCTGTAAAAAGCTTACCGGGTTTTGTGTTGTTGCAACTCCCGGTACACTATTCAAATTGTGTAGCGGGTAATCCTACAGGACAGGAGAACCAGGACGGTGATCGTGCGGTTAGAGCAATTGTTAGAGTTTTACAGCAATTGTACGTTGTGAGGTGTGTTATGCTCATTTGAGCTTTACAATATTGCTTGTGAGAGTGAATTGTAATAATGAACTCGAAGTTTCGAGATTTGGATTTTGTAATTGTAATTATTCATGTTTCGGATTTGAATTTATTATTCAAAATTCGGGGCGTGACAGAATGTATCTGAGGGGATGCAGGAGGAGGTATCCAGTCTCGTAGGAGTGGAGATAGTTGAGTCTCATGAGAAATACTTGGGGCTTCCAACCTATGTAGGCCAGAAAAAAACAGCAACCTTTCAATATATCAAAGATAATTTGGCCAAGAAACTAAAGAATTGGCAAAGCAAATTATTGAGTGGAGCTGGGAAGGATATTCTAATTAGGGTGGTTGCTCAAGCTTTACCAACCTATGCTATGAGTGTTTTTCAGCTTACTAAATGTTTCTGTGAGGACTTGGAGCAAATGTGTGCAAGGTTTTGGTGGGGGAGCACTCTTGATAAAAGGAAAATACATTGGAAGTCATGGGATGCTTTATGTAACCCTAAAGAAGAAGGAGGCTTAGGGTTCCGCAGTCTTACAGAGTTTAATTCTGCGATGCTAGCAAAACAAGCTTGGAGGATCATTGATAATCCTTCATCTCTTATTGCTCGGATTTATAAAGCTAAGTATTATCCTACAGGAACGTTTTGGACAGCTGAGCCACATGCTACTCCATCATATTCTTAGAGGAGCATTTTCTCTACTAGGGATCTGATCATTCAAGGTTCTTACTGGCAGATTGGTAATGGAGAGCAGGTAAGGGCGTGTTTGGACCCTTGGGTCCCTGACCTTCCAAATTACATTCCGACGGTAATTCCTGGAAGTGTGAGTCTTAATTTCAAGGTTAGTGAACTTCTAGTTGATTCTTCTTCTTGGAATGAAGGTTTGATTCGAAGAATGTTTTCTCCTGATGAGGCGGAAGCTATACTGAGAATTCCTCTAAGTGATAGGGCAGTAACAGACCGGTGTGTCTGGAGGCTGCAAGGTGACGGGTCATTTTCTGTTAAAACAGCCTATAGATACTTATTTGGGATTTCTTCATCTCGAAGGCCTAGTACTGTACCAGTTCATGGAGATTTTTGGAAGAAAATTTGGAAGGGGGTTATTCCAACTTCTGCTAAAGTGCATGTGTGGAGGGTGTGCAACGATATCCTTCCTTCACTGGAAAGATTGGAGTCCAAACATGTGCCATTGGAGTCTTAGACATGTGTGCTGTGTGACAGTGAGTTACAGACTACTATTCATTTGTGTCGTAATTGCCACTTTACTAGGCAAGTGTTACACACTCATGTAGAGTTACGTCAAGTTTGCTTTGATTCACAAACTGATGCTCTTAATGTGGTAGGATGGTTGAATTTTTGCGGAAAGAATCTGTCCAAGCAGGCTTTCGAAGATCTTATGTATTTGCTTTGGAGTATTTGGAAAGAAAGGAACAATAGAGTTTGGGACCAGAAAACGTCTCAAGCTTGTGATGTTGCTTTGAGTTCTAGTACTAGACTAGCAGAATTTCGGGTTATTAATATGCACATAAGGGGTACCAGGCAGAGAATAAGAGTGGTGAAATGGATTCATCCCCCAATGGGGGTCCTGAAGGTCAATATTGATGGCTGTTTCAATCCTGGAACAAGGCTGGGAGGACTAGGGTTTGTAATACGTGATTCTGTGGGAACTTGGATAGCAGGGGGTGCTAGTCCACTTCGGAATCTTGTCTCAGCAGAGCATGCAGAGGCTTTGGCATGTCAAGCTGCTGTAAATTTTGTTCTGGAGCATAACATGATGTCGGTGATCATTGAAACTGATTCTTTACTTGTGCAGAGACAAGTTGCTAGCCCTCCAGCTTCGAATACTTCTGTATTGGGGAGGATCTATGATGATATTGTGGTCAAGTTGTGCCCATATTCAAATGTGAAAGTCATTCACACTAAGAGGGCTGCCAATTTGGTAGCTCATCTTCTAGCAGATTATGCTTAAGACTGTACAACAGGTTTCTGCTTTTTCTTCTACACCTAGTTTTTTACTGGCTGCAATTGCAGCAGAAACTATTGTAATGTAACCTCTCCCATCTTCAATAAAGGTTGACCTCATTTTACTCAAAAAAAAAAGAGATTATATTGGCCTCCACGTTTGGAGGAATAGAAGTAAAGAAGTCTAACACAAACTGGTCTAACTTGGCTTCCTGAGCCAAAATATGAGCCACCTGATTAGCTGTCCGTCCACCAAAAACCACTCTAGCTGCCAAAGCTTCGTGCAGCAAGTCTCTTAAATCATGAAGCTAAAAACCCAATTCAGAATGATCTAAGGAGGATCCATTAATCGCCAATGCCAAATCCTTGCAGTCAGTTTCAACGATCAATGGCGTAAATTGGTGTTCAATAGCCATCTGCACACCCAGAAGCATGATATATCAAAAGAATGATAAATGCTTGATCCAAAAGATTCTGTTTGATAAATGCTTGATCCAAAAGATTCTGTTTGTATGCATTTGTATGCACAAATACTCTTGTATTACAAAAAAGATAAGAGTACAATTTCCACTGAGATTAAAAAAGAAGCCATAATATAAATGAATATTAACACCGGCTCTACATGCCTCATAAGAACTACCTGCTAGTTATGCACTTTAATCTCCATCAGCCTATGAAAGCACATACTGCTGCAAATGTTTAGTTCTTTTCTTGTTCTTCAGCTTTCGGAACGCACATGACTCAATTTGTCTAATTCTCTCTCTACTAACACCCATCAGCTCCCCTATCTCTTGCAATGTCTTCATCCTCCCATCCTCCATTCCAAACCTCCATCTGATCACCTGCTTCTCTCTTGGATTGAGACTATCCAGTACCTTCTCCAAATCCTGTCTCATGAACTTTTTCATCAACAGGTCTTCAGCAGTTTCTGCGTCAGGATCTGCAATTACATCCTGTCAAGAAAGTCATCAACTCATCAGAAAAATAAACACTTAAACACAACCAGGTGACAACATGTAAGGATGAAAATTGCCAATTATTGGAAGTAGAATAGGACAGACCGAAGGTTTAAGATTCTGGTTGATTCCAATTTTCTGCTCCAGCGATCTAGGAGCTTTTGGAGTCAGTAAGACAGCAGCAAGCCTCTTCATCGATAGCCCTGTTGCCTCTGCAACTTCTTCATCATTAGGATGTCTTCCGTTTACACTATACAATTGCTTTTTAGCCTCTCTCACTCTATAAGTTGCCTCCACCATGTGAAACTGTTTTACCAAAAATATTAAAAACAAGAGTACTAAAAATCATGCAATACAATATACAACTCCAGCTGGAATATGAATCATGACAATGACAATCCCCTACTGAAAATCAATGACTTCTACCCTATGTTGGTCCCACAACAATTAGGTCCAACGGGAAAACTTTCTGACCTAAGCTTACGCAGTTTTGCTTAATGCAGCCACTTTCAACTATTGAATATGCAAATTGTGCTTAGCAGCCCAAGAGGTTATGATTGCTACAAATAGGATCCACAGGAATTATGAACAAGATGACAGTAAGACTCACTGGTAAACGAATTGTCCTCGATTGATCAGAAAGAGACTTTCGAACAGCCTGTTTAATCCACCAGTGAGCATAGGTTGAGAACTTAAAACCCTTTGAAGCATCAAATTTTTCTGCACCTCTTACAAGGCCACGACATCCTTCCTGAAAGTCAATAAACAAGATGAAGTTATAATTCAAAAGAACAACTTTAGGAATTTCTTCCATCATTTCTGGAAGAAGTTAAATCTTAAAGAAAGATATAAAGTTATAGGATTGTGCATATTTTAAAATTTGTGAACCTCCACAATTTTCAGCAACCATGTAATTTAAAAGATCAATGACTTAACTATCATTCTTACATCCCTATGCAAGGATCTTCCCTCCAAAAATCAGCTAATGTGTTAACTCTTTGGTCATCCAAACTGGGCAAACAAATTCATTCGGATAAAATTGGAAGGAGAGTGATAGTAATCAAATGGCAACACGGATTTGGCTTAACTATTTGCAAAAATAATGCTTGTAGAGAACTAAAGAATGAATGGTCCACATTATTGAATTACATATCGGAAAGGGGTGACTATATGTAATTAAACAATAAGATAAAAATAATACCTGCACGAGATCTTGAAGATTCATCCCAGCTCCCTGATAATTTTTTGCAATTGATATAACAAGCCGTATGTTGCTCTTAATCATTTTGTCTTTGCACATGATACCATAGTTTACCCGCTTCCTTAATGTCTTCTGATCAACTCCTGCTGCTGCAGCCCATTGTGCAAAGGTGGGCTGAGTGCCGCATCTTTGTGCAAGATCCTCCTGGAGCTTTTCCAGTTTTAGAAGTTCCTGAAATATACAATGATAATTGAAGCATCGGAAATCAGAAAATAATCAAACTAAGTCAAAATATCACAGTAACATTTTCCTGAATGCTTATATACTTCTTGAACTGACTTCAATATTTTCCTAGTTTACTTCTAATTGTACAATATTGCAATGACTATTCTATTTGCTCTTTAATTGCAAGAAGAGTAATTAGTCCTCTATGGTTGACAATAATTTCCTTGACATTTTCCCTATTTCAACGACAACAATATCTATCAGATCAATCAAAAGCCAAATAGTCATTTGTATCCAAAGCTTCCTAACAAAAGCCAAATATAAAGCATTCATGCAAGACGGAAGAGATGTGTGGTCTGCAAACAAGAGGGTGCCAATTTCACTTCCCATTAAATGAATCCTAAAACAGCTTCTTACAATAATGAGGCTTTCTTTAAAAAAAGTCGTTATGTGTAGGAGATGCTTGGTTTAGAGACTGCTGTTTTTGTGCATGTTCTCATGTACATGTAATTTTTTTTTTTTTTCAACTATTGCAGAAACTAGAAGTTTACTCTTAGTTCAGAGGAACGTCCGCCTTAAATTACCGAACTTTCTAATAGTTTCATGGATTCTCTCAGCTATGAAAAGGTAAATTAAGGGTATCCTTATTAACAGTCTCCAATAGTCATATACACTCTTTTATTTAAGCTGCCCATAATAACATCAGAAAATGAGAGGGTATTATGGACAATTAAAGTGAAAAATTTTACATAATAAAGTAAATGAATACAAGATGAGTACGGAATGACTAGTGAGAATTGTTAAAACACTATCCTAAAAATTTATTATGCACAAATCTAATTTGCAAAGGCGGAGGTTGCAGTATGAATGAATATTTCAAGGTTTATATTGTAATAAACAGGGTGGTTTCAAAACTCGCCCAAGATCACAATCGATTATATAAGTAATACCTGTATTCCTTCTGATAGTTCAATTTCTTCAGTTGCAGTAAGAAGTCTAGAAGTATGGGTAGTTGTTCTCAAGTAACGCAATGGATCAGAATGGTCTACGTCTTGTAAAGAAGCACGCTTTTTTCGGCTGGTTGAACCAGACTTCACGGACACAACACTGGCAGCAGCCTTTTCTGCTGCTCTGGCTCTTCTTGCCTTCCTTTCCGTTTGGCGCCTTGATCTCGCAGCTATACCGTTGGAAAGTTGCTCCTGCAGAAGTTCAAATTCTTCATTTGCTGGCTCCACATCTTCAGACTCTTTTATGGCAATTTGAATGAAATGATCCTCCATCAGTGCAGTTTCAGATGCCATGGAATCTCCAATTCTAAGAGTTTGTTCAGTTTCCAGATGCTGAGCCCAGTTGATATGAAAGGCATTGGTCCCACGAGAAACTGGAGATAAACTTTCTGCTTTAGTGTAGTGATTATTGCTAACCAGCAAAGCCACATCCTTTGCAACCTTCAGAGCCGCTTTTGCAAGAGCAACAGCTTCAGCGGCAGCAGCTGCTATTACAGCCTCTTCACTTGTAAGAAGTGTTTCAGTAGCTAAAGCTGCCCCATAGTTTGCCTGAAGATATACATCAAAGCTTATTACAGTTTTGAGCTCAACATTTCTCAGGCATCAAAAAACTCAACAGAGCGACAACATAACGTATATGGGAATAGAGGATATAATGTTTATGGGAATGATTGATGAAATATAAAACCATAAACCATTTTATATAGTAAGTTTAGACTTC
Organism: Rosa rugosa; assembly: GCF_958449725.1. Lineage (NCBI taxonomy): Eukaryota > Viridiplantae > Streptophyta > Magnoliopsida > Rosales > Rosaceae > Rosa > Rosa rugosa. Next base: position 34,944,947 of record NC_084826.1, read on the forward strand.
TGCATTGTCCCTCATTTCTTACTCAAGAATGTCGTATCTCATCCCCCTTCCCCCTTTATCCCACATATTTTTCTCCATCTCATTAGCCAAGAGGAAAAAGAAAAACTACTACAAGATAAGTATACACATTACCAAAATGAATAGATTGTGCAGAGAACTATTCTCACCTCAGTGGGAGGAGGGCCGATGTATGTCCATGGTCGATTTGCAATCAAAGAATCAGAATTAACTTCTAAAGAAGGTAATCTGAGCTCCTCCATATCAAGCAAGTTAGCTGTTCCTGTTGATGTTGAATGTGATAACATATATTGTGCGCGGAAGCTGATAGGATACCTAGCTTTTGCTGCATATTTGAACCAATAATTGAATGATCAGAAAATAAGCTTACTATACTAAAATTCATCACAAAAGGAAAACACAGATTCCATAGTATGTTATCATCAACTTTATTGTCCAAAATAAGAAAACAAAAAAACAATATTTCAGAGCTGAATGGTGAACAGAAACAAACTCGACATGTACAATGGAAATAACAGAAGAGTATTGTTGTCAAATATTAGAACAAAACCTTGGAAGCCCATGGCAATGTCATCAAAGAGGTTGTTAGCTCCGAAGGGCTTCTTCTTCTTCTTCTTCTTCTTGTTTTTGGGGTGCGGAAGAGATAGTGGGGTGAGAAATGAACAACATATTAAAGACGAGGAAGAGGAAGAGGAAGAGACATTGGCGTGTTTCTGGGCATCGCAGTACCCAACTGACAATGATGATGAAGATGATAAGATTGACATCTCTGTCTGTCTCTATATGTACAGATTCAGAAGCATAGCAATACCATACATTAGTCGCTCGCTCGCTCGCTCGCTGCAATCAGCAGTAGAGAGACTAACAAGAAGATGGAGCTGCTGCTCAGCCGTTTTCTTATCCTCTAGGATTTGTAATTTTGGACCACCCAAACTATTATGGGTCTTAACTCTCGGGGACGAAGAGCCCCGGCCCAGCCCGGTCACCTTCTATTCTCTTTTTAATCTTACAACGTCATTCTACCGGCAGTCAAACTTAGAAGTTCTCACTTTTTAATTTCTATTTTCTTCCGTTGAATTAGGGTTGCACATCAAGATCATTACCCCTACAATTCCAAGTTAGGATCTCCATGGATCTCAACTCGATCAGACGGTGCTAAAAACACAGCCCTATGATAACGTCATTTATTATTTTACAAGCTCTCACTTTTTAAAAGTTGTGTTGAGTTGAGTTTGTTGTTAGTGGCAATTTGCTATTTAAAATATGTTACTACACCATATATTTGCAGTCTACAATTTATCAAGATTTTGAATTCATACTACAACTTTCTTTTATATACATTATTTCACTACGAAACCTCTCTGTCTCTCTCTCTCTCTCTCTCACTTCATTATAAGAGGTTTCATTGTTCAGTGTCAAATCTCATGCATCAGAGTTAAGCTATGCATTTTAGTATCAAAGAGAAGGCATATGCAAAGTGTAAAACCCTGAAACTTTTGAAATAAATGAATACTTAGATATATTTTTTATGCTTGGAATTAATTGTTGTAAAAAGGGCTCTCTACACAAGCACTACTGTATTAACCGTTCTGATCTCCATCTTCAAGGTACTGTTCTAAGAAGCATTAAGCACAGCGTTCAATGCCTACGTGTCTGGACTGCGAATCCGTCACTAGTTCCAGCTCGGCGAACCTCTGGACGCAGCGCGTGACTGAAAGAACAGCTTTGGCGCTTTGAAATGGTCATCGTCACTGGAAGCAGCAAGGTGGATCACAATGGCTCTCCATGCCTTGACATGGGGGGTGTAACAACCCATACCCGAAAATACTATCTCTTAATATAATTGCATTGTATTTAGATAATATAATTCATCGTATCATTAAAATTAACCTTTCCTATTAGAAAATTATTGTTTTATAGAATTTCAAAAAAATTATTGTTTTATAGAATTTCAAAAAAATTATTTTCTTAACGTAGAAAAATAGAGCACGACGACATGAGAGCGTAGGAGTGAATGGTTTGTTAAAAGGAGTTATAACGAGAAAGTTAGGACGATTTTCGGATTGGGGGTACTTTAGTCATTTTGTTCTAACTTGATGAAAAGGGGGATTGGGTCAGCCATCTCCTCTACCCATTTTCACTTTGGAAAATAGAAAGAGGAAGAGAGGAGACGCGACCTCCTTGAGCCACCACCAAATTTCCGTCGTTGGCGCCGATTTCGGCAGTTTCCGGTGCCAAAACTTACATCAATCTCTTCCTCTTCTCATGGGCTTTCTATTGGTACTAGTTCCATAATTTATTTTCACTTGTGTGTAACGAATTGAAGGAGAGAAGATTTGACAATTTTCGGCTTATTTTCCGATTTTCGGCCAAACCATCGAGAATTTGGAGAAACCCCAAGGTAATCCGGTTGAGCAAGCTTCCGAGGACATTCCCGAGATGGAACTCACCTAGTCACCCTTCATTGTTAGCGTTGCCAAGGTCGGATCAATATCCATGTCAAAGGCATACATCCACTTGATATTCTAGCATCAATCTTATGATTACTTAGTGGTATTTATTTATGTTAATTAGAGGAGTTGTGAGATGCCATAAGTGAATTAAGATTTGATTGAAATTGTATGTAAATGTTGGATGAGAGACACTTTGTTTTATCTAATCATTGATGGTTATTGGAAATCAATTTTGTGAGGGAAAGGAGGTCTTAATAGGAAGTTTATTGGAGATTTGTGATATGAGAAGTGTATTGATTGATTTACAGGATGTTTGGGCAGTCTAATTTTTTGGGGAGGTTAATTATGTCGAATTTTCGATAGAATCTCTCTCTAATTTGGTCTGCACAGGTCCACTTCGGATTCCAAGGTGGAATCCGGGGGCGGTCCTGTCAGGGGGAGAACCCAGATCGGAGCATGGACTTAATGATGGAGGTGGCGTAGCAGGTCTAGCCGTCCTTGGCGGCGGCGACAACAAGGAGGCCGAGGATATAAACTGGAATATTTGAATGAATTAAACAAGAATTGAAAACAGTTTCATAGCTTCAATGTTTTTCTTTCTCTATTATTTCGTAAGTTTCCTTTCATTATAACAAGTCCACTTCCAAAGAAAAGTAACGACTCTTTATTCCCATTAAAAGTTCTGTCTCCTAGGAGTTTTGGACAAGTAATATCAGACCACCAGATCCGAAAAGAATAAAGATCGTTTATGGTCCTAACTTGCAGCAGATGCAAAACTTCAAAAGAACTTGTAGGTCCTTTTCTCGTTCATCCAAAGCGAGGATAAAGAAAGGAGAAATAACAGAGTAGAAGTTCCACAGCCAAGTGGTGACAGTGAACGAATCACCAAGTTAGAACAACATGTGAAAATGTTATCAGCATCTACTTCTGAATTGGTGGAAAGTTTAAAAGCTTCAAAAAATTCATATGCATCCCCTTCAGAGAGGAAGGTTGATGATGATAGTAATGATGAAAACACCAGTGTAGGATATCATTGAGAAAGCGGGTAATCGTAAAAATCCTGTAAGTCCCTTAAGGATCGATTTTAAGGTCGAAGTAATGGTGTCATTGACGCTTACAATTAGATAATTGGATAGATACATTATAAATTTAGTTCACTGTATATAAGCATTCTAATGCTGAAATTATTCAATTTGCAAGCTTGAAACTCTCAAGCCATGCTGTTTCATGGTGGAAGTTATAGCGAGAACAGTTCAACGTTTCATAATTGAGTTGGAGTAAATTCAAGAAGTTGCTAAGAAAACAATTTTATCATGTTGGTTATGAGGAAGAAAGATGGTATAGATGGCAGCACTTTAATCAAAAGTTCGGTCAATCGGTACAAGATTATACCTCTGAATTCCATGACCAAGTTTGGTATTGGATATAGATGTTAAAGATTATGATGTTGTCATAAAATATAACAAAGGTCTTGCCAATTACATTTAAAAAGAACTGAAATTGTTCACCAATTAGTTTTTCCCCTCATAAGGCCACTTAATTAAAAATGGTGTTATATTTTGGATATAATGTAAGACCTCGGAAATTGGTTATTAATTCCTAAATATTTCCTGGGATTAATAAAGTGTTCATTTGTACGAGTTCGTGGTTCAAGGGTGGAGCGAAAGTGTTTCGAACGAATTTTTATTCGGAAAGTATGACTTTAGGGGGGGGCACAAAGGTTGACTCTTTATATGTTGGGTTTCTCCGAAAACTTCCTTCATGAAAGTTGTAGAGCGCGTTGATACGAGTTCGTGGACATATGGAACGCAATAATCAGAGTTCGTATGAAGAAATTATGAATGATTGAAATTTGGGGAAATTTCTATAAATAGAAAAAAAATCTGAGATTAATTCATAAATCCCAAAGTTTTCAGATTTTGCGTTTTGGCCCCCAAAACTTTCCGTTCTCTCTCCTCCGTGCAACTCTCAGACCTGACGGGTCTCGTCTGACCCGACCCGGTCGTTCCGCCGCCGTCAGGCGTCCTCCAGCGACGACCCGGCCCTCCCCGGACTCGTCGTGCCGCGCCCAGCCTTCCTACGTGGCCGCGTTGCCCCGCCGCTGCCCCCAGTCTTGGATCGAAGACACCCCAGCCCCGACCGACCCGACCTGGCCGGAGCTCCTCGACGCCGGCGTTGCACGGACCGATCCTTCTTAGTTTTGGGTTGTCCTCCTCCTCCTGATCATCCCCATATAGGCCTTGCATCACGATTTTGAGTGTAGAGTGGTAGATCAAGGTTTGAAGTTTACGACGTCCCTGATTCGATCTAGGATCTGATCAGACGCACGAGTTTGATCCAACTTCCAAGCTTGATCTAGGGCGATCTAGATCGAATCTCACTTTGCTCCAGGTATGAAAGTGGTTCACCTCTTCATTTTGAACATGTTTGTAGTTGGTGACTTTGGCATCGGAGGTGGTTGATCCGGCGTTGATCGCCGTGGTTGACCACAATCTGAACCACCGCTTGTGGCGGCGCGTGGTGGCGCGTCTGACCTTATTTTTGTGTTTTGTTTTCAGTTTAGGAAAGAACTTCGCTGACCAGGGCTGGTCAGCTTGGGCTGACCACAGCCAATAAAAGCATGACAGCTGTCCATTAAAAATTAAAAAAATTTGGTTGAAACCCCAAAACGGAGAAAAGAGATTTCATTCGCATCCAAATCTATATCTTAGCTCTTTTCATGAGTTCATGACCATATTAATGTTCCACAGAGCAACACAGATATATACCACTTTGCTTATATCACTCCGATCATGAACTTGCTTCCAGTAATCCATGCAGTGATACACATATTACAAAACAAAATTAAACCATCACAAATTCACAATTAAACAAGTTCGAATAAGAGCATGCCTATTCAATTGCTCAGTAAAATTGAATATCCACACACTTGAAAAAATATGCAGATTACTGCAACATTCCTACCGAGTAAAACAACCAAAACCCCAAGATGAACAAGAAGTCAAATTTCAGCTCAGCATTGTTACACAAATTGCAAAACAAATTTGAACAATCACAAAACAACAATCGAATTCTACCCTGAATCCAATACCCATCGCTCCATCGCTTCGAATCCATTACCCATCGCTTCCAATCCCTATAATTCAGTAGTACAAGTCAGAAGGAAACCCGTATTGGAAGAGAGAGAGAGAGCGAGAGCTGGGGGCCAAATATGCGATTCCCATCTCCCGGTCCTCCGATAAAACGTGACGCCGCGATACTGCGAGCTCCGGAGCCTCGGTCCCCGGCGGCTCTTCTTGACCTTCTCCGGGAGAGGCACGATCCTCTGCTCCGCGAGTGGCGGATGAGGAGGAGCACTGTTACACTGCGGTGCTGACCCGGAGGAGAGCCTCAACCACTGCTTGGTCGTCGAAGACCGTAGGGGCAGGGGTTGAGGAGGGAAGAGCTGGATGGTCCGGGGGGGGGGGGGGGGGGGTTAGATTTGGATGCGAATGAAATCTCTTTTCTACGTTTTCGGGTTTCAACCAGATTTTTTTTTTTTTAATGGACAGCTGTCATGCTTTTATTAGCTGTGGGCTGACCAGCCCTGGTCAGCGAAGTTCTTTCCTTCAGTTTATGCATCTACGCATCGATACGGTCGTTTTGATATATTATAAGGTTATTTTGGAGAAAGTTGATGCATGTTAGGGTTTTAGGGTTTTCGATTCGTTTCAGTTTTCGATCCGTGAGGATTTGGCCGTCCGATCGACTTGTAGTTTTGATTTATTGATCGTAGAGCTGTTCCGATGACTTTGTGTGGTCACGGATGAGGATCCAACCGTTGGATCGTTGTTTAAGTGTGTTTATTGAATCAATTGCTAAGTTAGGATCGTATTTTGATTAGGTGATTGATGGAGTGTGTTCTGTACTTTATCTCGGCTGTAAGAGAAGACGCAGCGGGATTTAGAGGTGAGTAAATCTCACGTGGTTCATTTACGAACGGATTTATTTATTACTCGGAATTACTTGTTTAATTGTTAAATCATTTTCGAAACAAATTATTTGTTTTAAAATATATGAACTTGATCGACAACGGTTCATGGGTAAGTTAAAACAATGTTTTGATATAAAATGATTTTCGAGTAGTTAATTTATAAAACTATAGTTGGTATTAGTGGTCATTCCTGCGTGAATGACTACGTATATATATATATATATATTTACGTGGAATATATATATTGGATGGTGTGACGTTGGTGAAGTAATGATTGAGAGTTGATTTGGATTATTATTTTGTTCATTTACTCTTTTCGGGAATGCAATATATCATGTGATTGATTGATGTGATTGTGTTAAAGAGTATCCTGTGTTGAGTGTGATGTGTTGAGTTGTGTGGGACTTTATAAATATTTTCGGATCTACGGATCTGGTGTCACAGTGGTGACTGTTTTTCTGATCTACGGATCTGGTATCACAGTGGTGACTGAGGCAAGTATATCGGGAACCACACCTTTGGTCGGGTTAGTGGTTACGATCAGTTAGAGCTCTAGTCTGTTTGCCTTGTACTGCATGTGAGTGACGCGTTGGGTTACTTGAGGCCCATGAGTACGTACTGCATGGGAGTGACGCGTTGGGTCACTTGAGGCCCATGAGTACACGTGTTTTTAAAAGAGAGTTCGGGTGGGTTCTTTCTTTTATTGTCCAAGAGGGACTTGATTTTCATATTATGGGTGAGTTGTGTTAATATGATTTATTTGGAGTTGATGGGTGATCATCGGCTTTAGTGTTGATGGGTGATCATCGACTCTAGTGTGAGTTGGTTGACTTCTTCATTTATTTTCCTTTTCCTTATAATTGTTGAATTTTATGTAATCTCCTGAACTAAGTTATATGCAGGGATTACTGTCTTTTTGTATTGTTTGTTTTAATGTAAATTCCTGAACTAAACTCTATACAGGGATTTATATGATTTCTATTGTTTGTTTTTAATATGATCTCCTGAACTAAGTTTCCATGCAGGGATTACTATGAATTCTTTTGTTTGTTTTCATGTGATCTCCTGAACTAAGTTTCTATGCAGGGATTATTGATTTTGCTTAATTCTTATTGTGGGTACAGTTGTGGGTTGTGATCTGTAGTGATTGATAAATGAGTTGGGGTGACATGATTTTGGCAACTGCGTTATGTTGAGGGAAATGAGTATGATTTCCTGATTGTGCCGTTGAGGCAAAGGAATAGTGATCTAATAGATTGTGGGGACGTAAAATGAATTGAGAGACAGAGCATGTGGGTTTTTAGTTGGGTTGAAATTGTTGAGCATGTTATTGATTAATTTGAACTTGACGTTTTGTTGTGATAATTGCATATTGTTTTGTTAAGCTAAGATGATGAAAGCATGTATTTTGTGTAATTAGATATTGTTGCTTTAATTATCTCACGAGCTGAGAAATTATAAGCATGAGTGACGTGAGTCACTTTATTTGAGTTTACTCATACGGGCTGAAAAGCTTACTGGGTTTGTTGTTTACATTCCCGGTGCACTATTCTATGGTGTAGGGGTTATTGTGCAGGTTAGAATATCGGGTGATCGTTATCGAAGCTGAGGTGGACTTTCAGTCACGTGGGTGTAGAAGGGCGCTCATACTTGTAGTCTTCCGCTGTGTAGTGAGTTGGTGAGAGTGGTTACAGGTTGAATTGATATTCAGTTTAATTTGTAAACTATCTGTAATGTAATATGTGACTCTAAAGAACGAGTCGGTATTGACATTGTGAGTTCAGTTTGTTTGTTGCTTAGTTTATTTGAAAATTTTTCTATGTTTGTTTTCTTGTGTTTATTCTCGTGTTTCGGATTTGAATTTAATTATTCAAAATTCGGGGCATGACATATAAAAACCAATATATTTACAGAAATGCCACTAGAGTAAAAAGTCAACAACCATTCTCTCTCTCCTCTCCGGCGAGATCTCCGGCCGACCTCCGGCCAACTTCCGGCGGGACTCCGGCCAATTTCCGGCGAGTCTCTGACCAACTTCCGGCAAACTCCGACGACCACAAAATCTATTGTCATTAACACCAAAAGCTACTGTGGCTAGCAACAAAAGCTACTCTGATGAGATTTCCAGCAACCTCCGGCGAGGTTACAAAAGCTACTATCACCAGTAATAAAAGCTACTATCACTAGCAACAAAAGCTATGCTGGTGAGATTTTCGGCGAGGTCACAAAAGTTACTATCACCAGTAATAAAAGCTATTGTCACTAGCAACAAAAGCTACGCAGGTGAGATTTCCAGCGAGATAACAAAAGCTACTATCACCAGCAATAAAAGCTACTGTCACTACCAACAAAAGCTACGCTGGTGAAATTTCCGGCGAGGTCACAAAAGCTACTATCACCAGCAACAAAAGCTACTGTTACCAATAAAACATACGCTCCCAAAAATCAAAAGCTACTAACACCATTAACAAAAGCTACTGTCACGAACACAAAAAGATACTCTCACCAGCAACAAATGGCTACTACTAAAAATGTAGAAAACTACTGTAGAAGCTATGAAACAAAAACCTACTATCAATAATTCCAAATGATTTGAAAAGCTACACTCAATGTTGTAAAAAGCTACTTCAACTTCTGTAAAAAGATACTCCAACTGTTGAACTGTTATTGTCAATTTTCAGATCGGTGTCGTATATGTTTTCTTGTTGTGACGCCTCAGCTCAGCACAATGGTCACACTTGATAGGAATGGTCTTTCCATCGCCACCAGCAAACTTCATTCAAATACTTATTGGCCTGCCAAATGGCCTCATGGTCAATGGAGGCTTCACAATAGGAGTTGAACTTAACATATACTTATAGTATTTAGATGGAAACAGCAGTGTGCCGCTGCACCACGAACTTGCCACTCTATCAACTAGAAAATAGAAAACACGACCTTATATGTCAACATGCAAAAGATAATGACAACAGCTTCAAAAGCTACTATGGCAGTTATATAAAGCATAGTTACTGACTGCAATAAAAAAACACACCTTGAATTATAGAGAAAAAATGTTCAGCTCACAAATAATGCAAAGTATGTTTGCTTAACAGCTGTAGTAGCTTTATTGAAGTTGTACATACATGTACATTTGCAAGCATAATTAGCTATAATGGGCCACGCTCATTGTACCGCTAAAGGTACTAATTCCAACCAAAGGAATGACATACAGGTACACCGCCAGGCGGGCTACAACCTCAGCGTCGGATCACCCCCAGATCACCGCCTACGCGCCGCCACGCGCCGTGCCAAAATGGCATCAGTAGCTCCCAGAGCTGGGAACTGAAACACTTCAGTCCCACATCGAAAACAAAGAGAAGAACCTCCTCTTCCTCACCTATAAAAGGTTCTCTCCTCTCTCCTCATTAATTACGCATTCAATACTTACCTACTGTTACTTTGTCAACATAAATACATTGACTAACTTAGGCATCGGAGAGTTGAAGACCGCCCAGCGCGGTCTCCCTCTAACGCCCTTTGTATTTTACTTGACAGGTAGCGGAAGCTTTGAGAGCATCACAAGTATCGATTCGCCCACCGGATCAGCGTTAACAAAGGTTCAGCTACCGCCGAACTTTTAGACATTAACAGAAGTGTAGTGTAAACTTTTCTAAATACATGAGTAGCTTTCTCTAAACTATATCAGTTGTCCACAAACCATAATAAGCTTCGATTGAAAGTTGTATAGCATTGAATTTTGTTTCAGATACAGACCCAAAACAAAATGAAAACACACTTTAGTTTCCATTAGCACAAATTAAGCATGTATTCATCAAACTTTCTCTTCAAATGAGTAACATCTGTAAGTGAATAATGAAACTTGTGCCATACTATTGCAGCACGAAGCAGCCAATCTATTCAAATGTCATTGTTCTTACCAGCTAGGCGATGGCAACAGCACTGAGTAATAGTAAACCGAGTGACAAAAATAAGAGTCTGGCTCACAATTTTGACTTGTAGGTACAAGACAACCATTAGATCCTCATGACCATCTCTTATAGATCTGAAACCAAAATCTTCCTACAGAAAAAGCATATTGCCAATATTAAACAACACTGAAGCAAAGTTTCTGTAAAATATAAGTACCCATAAACATAGCAAACTGTAATTTACATCAACCATGATTAACAATCATCAATGCCAAATAACCTACGAGCACAATCCCAGTAGCAAATATCTCTTTCAATTTCCAGCCACCAGCTATCCCACATATTCTTGTAAACCCATCACTAATCCCATAATTACAAATCCAAACTAACATAATCTTTAAGTAATTACTCCATGACTCCATCACAAATTCACTTAAATCTTGAACATCAAACTTAACTATTCCAATCACTCTAAACAATTTGTAATCATGTAGAGGTTTCTCAATTCTTACAGCAAATCAAACTCAAGAAATTCGGAATCCAAATACTCAGTAAATCAAACTTAAGAATTCCATAAGCTCCGAATGTTCAAAAATAAAATAATCCTAGGCTGAATTAGCTCGGAGATGCGATATGGAAACAGAAGGTAAACCTGAAGCTCGACGACGATGACGAATTAGGGCCGATTGCGCTCAGGCCCGACGACGAAGAACGCGATCTAGAATCCGCTGAGGCTGAATTAGAGGACATCGACGACCTCGTATCTCGACGAGGCGCGTAAGGTCACCGGAGTTGAACGACGCGGCGGTATCGAAGACGCCGATCAGATCAGCTTCACCTTCATCCTTCTCGCCTTGCGCTGCGCGGTCGTGAGATAGCCAGATTGGTGTTAGAGGCGGTGAATTTAAGGACCTCGATGAGCCATTTTTCGGCGACGTTGTCCTCGTGCTCGGAGATGGTGAGAATCTACTCCGGCTCGTCTCCGTTTGGGTCAGCTTCGACTGAGAAAGGTAATGGAGATGGAATCAGCGATGGCGTTGAGGAAGGGTGTCGTCGGAGCTGAGCAAGATGGTGAGGAAGGGATTTCTCGTTAGGGAGAGAGAGAGAGAGGAGAGAGAATGAATTTCTTTCGTTTTGGCGAGAGACTGATCGATGGAATCAGTTCTGTTTTCTTCCACGAAGGGCAAAATCATCCGGAAGGAAATAATTTTAAGATAAAAGTGGCCTTATGTGTACAAAAAAACTTTGGTGGCTTTATGACTAATTTAAGTTTCAAAATAACACTTGTGTGTAATTTTCTATTCATATGGGTTATCTCTCCAGCCGACCTGATTTTTTGATCCAACTCGAACCGGAGACTCGACAGGTCGTCAGGCCGTTCCACCCGCTCACCTCATTCCGTCCTATGGGATTCCGGCCTCCTTTTTCATGAATTCTTGCCCAGAAAGACGAATCGAAGCCTAGAAGCTCGCGATCGACCCGTTTTGCATTTCTGGTTCCGGCCACCTCAGGCCGCGCCACCGGCTAGGTTTTGAGGCTGCCATCATCCTCTTCCCAACCATACAAGTTTCTTGCATCAAATCAAAGTGTGGAGGTGGAATCGAAGAAATTGGGATGTTGGGTTTCCGATTTGCTTCGAGGTAAATTCTGGCATATCCCTTCGTTTTTTGTTCTAATACACCCCCGAGCTCATGGTGGGCTGGTGATCCACCACTGTCTGCTTTGTCGATTCTGCTCTCCGTCTTGATTTCTAGACCCAAGAGGCGGTGGCGTTACTGGCAGAGGTGATGTTGACGGCGAAGGTACTGCTGAAGCTCGATTATTCTCATTGTGGCTAGGGTTAGGTTATTGGGCTTGGAGCCCATTAGGTCTTTAATTTTATTTCTGCTTCGAATAAAGAAAACAGTCCACTACAATGAATAATTTAAAGGCAAATTGAGGAGTTTTTTTTATAGAGATCTCTTATTCCTTATATTGAGGTGATGTTCGTAGTTAGTACAATATTATGTATGAGGAACTTATTTTCTCCGGACCGCACTGTGACAGATTCCTTTTTAATATTTTCAGTCTGAGTTAATGAAGTGTTCAAATAGGCAACCTCAACTTTTACAGTCAACACGGGTTTTGCTTTCTAGAACGCGCCTCACGCGCCTTCCCCAAAACCCATCTGCTACTCAGCTTCTTCCCTGATTGGCCTGTCAACTCTAAATCTCTCCACCTTCTCCAGCCACCTGAGCTTCTCTGGTGGCTACCCCAACGTGCGTGTTCTCCGCCCTTCCACCGGGAAGCGGCGGAGCAAGCGATTTTTAGATGCAGCGGAAACGTACGAAGAAGGGAGGTGGGAGGTGATATCTCTTCTGACCTCGAAGCACTTCGCATGGAAGATCTTGACTCTATCATTCAAACAGCTCAAACCCAACAACCTGCTGCGAGTTATGCGAGCAAATTGAAAAACCCGGTTGATCGCTACAACAAGACCATGACGGAGGACTTCGAATTCACTGATGAGGATTGCAACTACACCCAAGGCAAACATGGCCAGAACGTCTCGTTCTCTGAGAAGGTACACAATAAACTTGACTTTGATTGGCGATGTGCTATTGTTGTTAAGCTCATGGGTAAACCAAATTCTACAAACACCTTTGATTTCATGCTGAAAGGACTGAGAAGGAAATGGCAAGTCAAAGGGGGCTGGCACCTCATTGACCTTCCTAATGACTTCTTCATTGTCAAATTCAATTTGGAAGATGATATGAATAGTGTGCTGTGTGGGGGTCCCTGGATTTTGGCTGGTCAAACCTTAATTGTTAGGAAGTGGAGACTGGATTTTGATCCTCTGAACGAGTTTATTGGGAAAATGGCTTTATGGGTTAGAATCTGTGGGATGCCTATCAAATACTTTAAGGATTATACTGTGGCTAAGATGATGCGGTAGAAATAGCCTCACAATTTAACCCTGTAAAATGTAGTTGTAAGTATAGGATAAGCAGGGATCGTTCAGTCCGGGGATTGTAGGGTACGCCTATACAAAAAGGTCAATTAACAAATAAAAGAATAAAATGGGGGTTTTGAGATTTGGTTCCTAATCTACTTAAAATAAAAACGAAACAAATAAACCTATATACAATGATCGACTTCCCTAACCTAGCCAATACCACTCGAAAATTACGAAGTGTAAAATCAGAAAATCCATTTCAACATGCTACAAAAACGTGCCCATCTTAAATGCCTAGATAAGAGCTCAAATGAAAAGCCTCAGCGGATCAATCCATTTATCTAATTCGTTCTAGTGTAGGCTTGGATCGGAAAAGTCCTTACCAAGCCCAATACTACTAATTTTCGAAAACACTCAGCGTAATTATCTTAACTAGTAGTATTATCTAACCCTTGAATCAACTCACACGTCCAAATTAACCATTACACATAGAATTTAACACCTAATTTCCAGAATCGTTTAATCATTAAAGCATGATTTTTACCACCCGTTAGAACTAATTACTATTTTTTTAACTCAGCGTCTTAACAAATAACAATTACTCTTAGCAAATTAAGCAAACACACAAGAACACTCAGCGTGATTCTAGCATGCAAACTTATTAACCTAACTCTGAAAATTACCTAAACACGTAAAAGGGCACAAGATTGTAACATGCATCATCAAAGAATTCTCGAAATCAACTCAATAATAAACTGAAAATCTCAAAAATATTAATAAAAATATTTTGAAAATTTCATGTCTCCAATTACACAACTCGCAAATCCAAACACACAAAACCGAAACAAAAATTGTAAGTAGAGTCATAGTTACACTTTGAAGCTTTCCTCAGCGGCTTGGCAACAAGGTGATGAACTCGTCTCTAATATGGTGGTGGAGCGTCCTTGACTCAACGCCTTAGAGCTTTGTAGATTGATGGATGGATGGTGTCACGATATTGTAGGTGATGGAAGTTTAAGGAGTGAATTGGGCAGAGTCTCGGAAAAGTTTTTGGCCAGGAAGTGATAGGCTGGGAAGTGATGCCAATTCTGTTCTGGACGTTGCCTATTTATAGGGGAGCATTGGTTGGCTTTTGTCAATCATACCCTTCATCATTTGGACGGATGGGATTGCATCATAATTCCTTTAATTTTCCAACTGAAACGTCTCCTTTATGGCCTTAATTCCTCTCATAATGGGGTCTTTTAACAAGCTGAAACGTCTTTCTCCTTTATTCATTTTCCAGTTGAAACGTCTTTCTCCTTTATTCATTCTTCTTCATTGCTTGGTCAACCTGATTTAATAAAGGGTACAAAATTAAATTCTTTTAGAGAAAATAAAAGGAATTAAAACAATTTAATTTCAGAAAAATACTCCCAAAAATTCTCTCTTAAGGCCCACAGATTAGCATGACGGTGAGGAATCCTGATCCAGCTAGGATTCTTCATGAATTTTGCTTTTTCTGCCTATTTCACGCCAAACACTCTACAAGACTGTTAAAATGACTCGATGACTCAAAACACGAAACTTAAGGGAGAAACAAGGCTAAAATGGGGCACATACTCAATAATATCGTCGCACTTTGTGCTTGTCACGCCCCTGATTTTACACACATGAAAATCGATATATATAACCCCATAATTATATATGCGTGAACGTCCAGCCATCAATACAAAATACCTGAAATCTTTTTCCCTTAATCTTACACACATATTGATGCCCTGAACCCTCAAAGTTAATATACACTCACTCCAAAGAGTTATATATTACACAAGCTTACGAATTAAATTGTCAACAACAAGATAAACGTAAATGCTCCTCAGAGCTCACTACAACGGAAGTCCAAATAACGATAAAGTCACAAAATTTGCTTCCTACCGTAAGGCTGCAAAGGCGCTACCTCAGCTTTAGCACGATTATCCTAACCTGCAGGATTAACCCCTACACCGTTGGAATGGTGCACCGGGTTGTCACACAACAAACCCGGTAAGCTTTTGCAAGCCCGTATGAGTAACTCGAAACAACTCACACCAAATCACAACCACAACCACACTTAAAATCAAGTTAAGTAAAATCAATAATCCCTGCATTTAAACTTAGTTCAGGAGATCACATCAAAAACAACAATCCAAAAAGCAGTAATCCCTGCATATAACTTAGTTCAGGAGATCACATCAAAACAACAATCCAAAAAGCAGTAATCCCTGCATATAACTTAGTTCAGGAGATTACATTAAAACAATCGATAAAATCATAGTAATCCCTGCATAGAAATTTAGTTCAGGAGATTACATTAAAACAAACAATCTCAGTTTAAATATTACTCTCAAAACAACTCACACTTGAATTCTATCAAAATAACATAGAAAGCAACTCACACCTTGATTTCTATCAATCGTACCATAACGTACCATAGAAAACAACTCACACTTGAATTCTATCAAAATAACATAGAAAGCAACTCACACCTTGATTTCTATCAAAATAACATAGAAAGCAACTCACACCTTGATTTCTATCAATCGTACCATAACGTACCAAAACGTACCAAGTCGTTAATAAGGAAAACAACTTACACCTTGTCCCCTTAAAAACCGTTAATAAGGAAGCAACTCACACTTTATTCCCTAAAAACACGTAATGTCATGAGTTATCAATAACCAATTCCCGTTACCCCATGAATTACCTAGATGGCAGACAGACTAGAGCTCTAACTGAACGTAACCACTCGTCCGGCCAAAGACGTGATTACCTGATATTCTGCCCAAGGTCATAGACCTTCGATCCTCGGGCCGCACTGTCCCTTGGAGCAAATCATTAAAACAGTCGCACAAGACTCAAAAACATTACACATATCTTACGCTTTTCAAAACAATCGAAATCGACATTTCCAAAATCATTGTTTTCCGAAAAGCCACAAAACAATAAAAAAACATCATTTCATGCATATTGTTTTCATACACAAATCTCAACGCTTTTCAAAACAAATCGAATCAACAATTCCAAGTCATTTGTTTTCCAAAAGCCACAACCCAAAACAATAAAACGCATCATTCATGCCTATTGTTTTCATAAATCCACAACCCACTAAAACATATAATTTGCAGTTAAATCAATAACTCACAAAACGATAAGGTGTTCCGTTCCAAAATGAACCTTGTGAGATTACTCACCTCGAAACTCCCGCTGCGTCTTCTATACAGAACCGAACCAAAACTATCACCAACAACTCGTCCAATTCACCTTTAGAAGCACCTAATCACCAATGACCTCAAATCAGTAACGATTCACAAACGATTTAAGTCCGAAACCCCTGTTTTGAACTAAAATCCCCAAAGTGGTGCCAATCGAGGCAAAACCACATCCGAGACCTCCCAAAGTCTCCGGAATACGTCCATGATCGATGTGACCAAACCACATGTCGACCGGACGCTCGAATCCTCACGGATCGAATAAATCGATCGGTATGAAACTGCAAAAATCATAACAATTCCATACGAACTCCAAAATTTGCATATTATATATCGAAACGCTCGTATCAACGAGTAGAACATATATAATACCACAAACAGTTCCTTAAGTGGCCGGAACACCGCCAGAACGCCACCACAGACGGTGGAGCACCGCCACCGGCCAAAACTCATTATTTCACAAAACTCCCAACATCAAAAAGCTTCATCTAAGCATGCTTGTGGATTCTCATAACTAGCTCGAAGTCAGAAAACAAGCTTAAGGGATCGAAAACTACCTCACAAGCCGTGAACAGTAATCCCAACTGAGTTGATCGAAGTTTCACGTGAATCGATCCAAACAAACACCAAGGATCGATCGGCGAGGCTGCTCTGAGCTCAACCAAGAAAACTCGAAGCCTTGCCGACGTCGGAACAAGGATTTCCGACCGGGTCCGAAAACTCCAATCTGCACCGCCTTCTATCGCCGTCACCACCGAGAATCGGCGCTAGAGAACACCACAGGGAGGAGCGCACGGAGGAGGCGAACTGATCTGGAAAGTCTCGTCGCCGGAGATGGCCGGAGCTCGCCGGAAAAGTCGGGTCGGATCGACCGGGTTCGGGTCGGGTCAGTCGAAGATTTTCGTTTCTGAAGGCGCGGACGAGAGAGAAGAGAGAGAGGAAAATTATTTCCGGAAATGGAAATGAGGAAAATGAAATAAAATTCTGATTTTCCATATTTATACTAAAACGGAAACTTCTTCCGATAGCCATAACTTTCTCATACGAACTCCGATTGACGCGTTTCACATGTCCACGAACTCGTATCGACGCGCTCTACAACTTTCGTGAAGGAAGTTTTCGGAGAATCTCAACGCTTCGAAAGTCAACCTTTGCAACCCCCCCTAAAGTCATACTTCCCGAATAAAAATTCGTCCGAAACACTTCCACTCCATCCACGAGCCACGAAACCGTCCGATAACCACAATTTAAATTCCGGAAAATCCTCGGAAAATAAATACGAATTTCCGGGGCATCACAGTGCTCCTATCATAAGATTGGCAACATTATATGTGATGTTGTTAAGGTTGATCAAATTACTCTTGGTCAAGCCAGAGGCAAATTTGCTAGAGTTTGTATTGAAGTTGATCTAAGCAAGCCCTTGCGTCCTTTTGTGGAGGTGGAATCTGTTGCTTACCATGTTGTTTATGAAGGAATTTCAATGATCTGCTTTGAGTGTGGTTGCTTTGGTCACTCTAAGGATAAATGCCCCACTATAATTGCTAGGCCAAATGCTAATCCTCAAGCTAATGAGACTGTCAGCAACTCTATTGACCAGGTTATGGGTCCTGTGGACAAAGATGATTTACAACAGGATATGGACACTTCTCAAGCTCAACCTTCTATTATTAAGGAGGACATGGGACCATGGATGCTGATGAATGATACGCTGAAACGTTACAATATACAAAGACTCTATTGCCCTTCAACATTTTGTCTCAGCAATCTCTTACTTTCACAACATCAAGATTAGCACTCAACCAAAAATCAATGTTTATGCATTCAAGAGTTAATTCAAACATATAATCCACATATGAATAAGTAGGACCTGGTTGTAACAATGGTGATGGGGTGGAGCTCAGCATGTTTCAGACAAGTATGATTCATATCCTTACAAGGTATATCCACTCTTTCTTCTCTCAGATTTATGGCAATGCTTAAAGGCTTATAATCACTCAATTATATGTGAGAGAAAATATTTTGAGGCAATCAAATAGCTCACATATATAAGAAACGAAAAGCACTTTGTGAATATAATTTTTTTTTTTCAAAAGATCTCATGAAAGATATCAACTACTTGCACGAATGGACCCAAGCCATAGGTTCAACTCTTATAACTCATCTCCACATATCAAAGGTTGTCCCATCTTAAGGATCAAAAAGGTCTTATAAAGGGTTGTAATGGGGCTAAGGCTCAAGGTTTTAAGAAACAAAGGGTAAGGAATTTTACAAAGTATCCTAAAAACCTAGTAGAGCTCATGTAGATGTAGAGACTTCTAGAAATCCACCAAGGCATACAAAACTTCATAACCCATAGAGGCAAAATAAAATAGCCTAATGTCTTCATGTTGGGCCCAAACTTCATTCTAAACTTCCTTTGAACTCTCGTGAACTGGACAAAGACCAAATTTTTCTGTGGTGGGCCTTCAATTCAAAGTAAACTCCAAATACACAAAGTATGGGGGACTAAAATCGATAAACATTTTTCTTTTTTTCTTCTTTTTTTTTCTTTCATTTTTTTATATATTATTGACAAGTCTACCCCCACACTTGAACTTTCACCTCTTCTCAATCTTCATCCTTGCCACCAAATCCATGTAGTAAGTCTCAAAAGATAGCTCCACTAAGTTTTTAGAACAAGGGGTAGGATTATAACTATACTAAGGTTCAGGTTAAGGATTTTAAGGGTGATGAAAGAAAATGATTTTAATTGTAGGCTCAAAGGGGTTTATCTAGGGAGTCCCACGACGAGCACAAATGGGGACACAAGCTTATTTGGCAATGGTGGTAATTCCTAGGGTACCTTTATCCATTCCAGAATCAGGGACATGTATTGATAAAAGTCTCAACAAGCACAAGTGTGAATTCTAGCATTCTCTAGTCCATTAAACTTCATCTATGGCAGACAATCAATCAAATGAAGAATAATGAGATCATCAAAACATCGCCAAGAAAATAAGAATATATTTTTCATTTATCACTCCAAGAAAAAAGGACATGGGCTCAAATATCTCACATAGGCTTTAATGAATCAAAACTCATCTTAACATGCTCATATTCTGTACCAAGGTCACGAAATCCATATTCACTACTCATGCATATGCTTTTCATATATCTCAATTAACCAAAGAATACCATTTAAAATCATCTCAATATTGTGATCGTCTTTTAGCCATAATTTCAGAGATATAAGCTCATCCTAGATAGTTGAAAGGGTATCCTATGACTCAAAAACCAAAAATAAAAACAAATTTTTTTTTTTTTGACATTTTTCATTTTTTTTATTTTTCAGTATATAGAACTCAAAATAAAAGACTTGATATTTTTCCAATTTTTTTGTATTTTTCAATATATAGAACTCAAAATAAAAGACAAAAATATAAATCCCTTCCCCCACACTTAAATATTGCATTGTCCTCAATGTAATCAATTATAAGCATGCAATGAAACAAATAAGCATAGATAGAAGGCATTTATGAAAACAAATTCTAAAATAAAAACAAAGGAGAAAAATAGAAGAAATAGGGAAAGAGAAAGCAAATCTGTGTTTGTAGACTCATTCACAGCTGCTTCTGAATTGGGTTGCCTCCCAAGCAGCACTTGAGTTTAACGTCTTTAAGCCAGACGATACCTCCATTAAATAAAGTTAGTGACTATAATTAACAAAGAAATACAAAATACAAAAACAAGTAACTATGAATTACAAACTACAAGTATAATGAACAAGTACATTATACATAAGACACAAGTGAGTAAAAAAAAACGTGAAAAGTATTTTTACAAGTGTTAATTTTGTACCTTAGTGTATCACAACATTTTCTTTTGTTATAAATATCATTGATATCGAATCTAATTCCAAGCGGTAAATCAAGTGGACGTGTGGCCCAAGTATAGTCGCCTAGACACAAATTCCCTCTTACATCCTTTGGGCAACCTTACTGAAATGGCCAGGTAGGGGAGGGCGAACACGAGAGACAAAATCCATTTTGGCATGAGCTACTCCCACATAGTGGTTTAGGCCCATTTGGAAGCACTTCTGGATTCAAAAACCCGTCATGAACGTTGTCCCCTTCCTAGACACCATTCCACATAGGCTATACTTACTAAGATGAATGATAGGAGCAAAAAGTGTGACGATATTATTGAATATGTGCCCCATTTTAGCCTTGTTTCTCCCTTAGTTTAGTGTTTTGAGTCATTAAGTCATTTTGAGAGTCTTGTTGAGTGTTTGGAGTGAAATAGGCGGAAAAAGTAAAATTCATGAAAAATCCTAGCTGGATCAGGATTCCTCACTGTCGACTGTTTTTGCGGTCTTTACATTTTAATTCCCTTTATTTTCTCTAGAAAATTCTAATATTCTCCTGCTTGTTGTAGGAAACCTTGCCTGGTGGAACTCTTGGAAACAACAATGATGGAGTCATAAAATAAAGCATTTAAGACATTTGACCAAGCAATGAAGAAGGGAAATAAAGGAGAAAGACGTTTTCAGTTGGAGAATAAAGGAGAAAGATGTTTTTCAGTTGGAGAATAAAGGAGAAAGATGTTTCAACTGGAAAATAAATAAGAGAAAGACGTTTCAGCTTGTTAAAATACCCCATTATGAGAGGAATTAAGACCATAAAGGAGACGTTTCAGTTGGGAAATTAAAGGAATTATGATGCAATCCCATCCGTCCAATGATGAAGAGTATGATCGACAAAAGCCAACCAATGCTCCCCTATAAATAGGCAACGTCCAGAATAGAATTTGCATCACTTCCTGACCAAGATCACTTCCCGGCCTATCACTTCCTGGCCTATCACTTCCTGGCCAAAAAAATTTCCGAGACTCTGCCCAATTCACTCCTCAAATCTCCAACACCTACAAGACCGTGACCACCATCCATCCATCAATCTACGAAGCTCTTAGGCGCTGAGTCAAGGATGCTCCACCACCATAGCAGAGACGAGTTCATCACCTTGTTGCTAAGCCGCTGAGGAAAGCTTCAATGTGTAACTATGACTCTACTTATAATTTTTGTTTCGGTTTTGTGTGTTTGGATTTGCGAGTTGTGTAATTGGAGATATGAAATTTTCAGAATATTTTTATTAATATTTTTGAGATTTTCAGTTTATTATTAAGTTAATTTTGAGAATTCTTTTATGATGCATGTTACAATCTTGTGCCCTTTTACGTGTTTAGGTAATTTTCAGAGTTAGGTTAATAAGTTTGCATGCTAGAATCACGCTGAGTGTTCTTGTGTGTTTTCTTAATTTGCCAAGAGTAATTGTTATTTGTTAAGACGCTGAGTTAAACAAGTAGTAATTAGTTCTAACGGGTGGTAAAAATCATGCTTTAATGATTAAACAATTCTGGAAATTACGTGTTAAATTCTATGTGTAATGGTTAATTTGCACGTGTGAGTTGATTCGAGGGTTAGATAATACCACTAGTTGAGAAAACTACGCTGAATGTTTTCGAAAATTAGTAGTATTAGGCTTGGTAAGGACTTTTCCGATCCAAGTCTACATTAGAACGAATTAGATAAATGGATTGATCCGCTGAGGCTTTTCATTTGAGCTTTTATCTAGGCGTTTAAGATGGGCACATTTTTGTAGCATGTTGAAATGGATTTTCTGTTTTTATACTTAGTAATTTCCGAGTGGTATTGGTCTAGGTTAAGGAAGTCGATCATTGTATATAGTTTTATTTATTTTGTTTATATTTTAAGTAGATTAGGAACCAAATTTCAAAACCCCCTTTTATTCTTTTATTTGTTAATTGACCTTTTTGTGTAGGTGTACCCTACAATCTCCGGACTGAACGATCCCTGCTTATCCTATACTGACAACTACATTTTGCAAGGTTAAATTGTGAGGCTATTTCAGCCACATCAATGAAAAAGGTCATAAGTGTGAAGACAGTTCAACAAGTGTTAATAAAGGTCGCCCTCAACCTTAAGGGACCTGAACGAGGTACCAATAAGGGGTTTAGGCCAATATTAACAAAAGAGACTTCACCCATTCCATTCAATTTACAACTTACAATTAAAACTCATATTCAACAATAAAAAAAAACAACCTAGGTAATTTAAACTAAGTTTCAAACAGTTTATATACAATAATTATAAACAAAAACAAGTGATTTTTCAATCCCCGGCAACGGCGCCAAAAATTGATAACGCTTAAAAGCAAGTGCGCAATTTAACCCTGCAAAATGTCATCGTTAGTATATATGCTAAATAGGGATCGTTTTAACCGGGGATTGAGGGTACACATGTAATTGCAAAAACAAATAAAGAATTAATAAAAGTACAAAGTATTATTTACAAAAATAAAACAAAGAATACAAATATATACAAGTAAATACAAATAATTGGGGGGGGGGGGGGGGGGGGGGTTTAGGATTAAATTAAAAATTAAAAGAAACAAAAATAAAAATGTAAAATACATATACAATGGTGGAACGCAAGGAACAAAAATCAAAACCACAATCATATGCATGAAATCCAATTACAATTCCTATAGTTGATTTTCTATGTCATGAGAAAGAAGTTGATCATGTGAAACGTTAATAAACAAACGATTTCCCATATTTTACTTTCCTTGAATAATTGATCTAAGTGAAAGCACCTAAATCAATCCTATTGAACATGCAATCATAGTCTAGAAAGCTAGCTACTCAAGAACACATTCAATGCATGAAGAACAAAGAAAGGATGTCAACCAAAGTGCACAACCTAGTATGAAAAAGTTCATCTATTTGCAATCCTCCTTAATTGATTTCGACTTTTGTCCAAAGTCTTTACTACTTATGAAATAGGGTCACAAAACTATTTGGTGAATTGTTTACCTAAATCTAGCACCAATTACATGCATATATCCTAAGTTGGCCACCAAAGAACACATACATATAAAAGTTTTCTGTAATTCAAAATCAATCAAGCAATCTCACATAAGCAACATATAAATCAACATATAGAAATCACAATTTTATTTCAAAACATATAAACGGGCTTTAAACTTTGCCCTTAACGTCATGTTAACTAGAATTCAAATTCATATGAAATCAAACAAGGAAACCAAAAAGGTTACAAGGAAAAAGAATGAATTACACCGTGAGTGGAGATGGAGATGGAGAGCTTGATGGTTGGATCCTGAATCTTGGAAGCAAGCCTTCAAGGTGGACGATGGAGGATATGATCTTCACGGCTCCTTCTTCTTCTTCCTCTCCTTGCTTGAAAATGCAGAACTTTGCAACTAGAGAATGGAGACAGAGAGAGAGCTTATGCGTTATGGGGGTTTTCTGAATGAAAGTGTGTTGTTTCATAACGTCTAGCATAGGGGGGTTTATATAGGGGGTCGGCCAAGCTTCATGATTTTTTTGTTTTAATTTCCCAAGGAATTAATCTGATAATGCCACACAGCTTCGACCAATCACCTAGCGTGATAGGAGCATTTTAATGCGACGTTTTAACTGCTATTTCCCTACATTTCCTGTGCTAATTTCCTTAAAGAAACTCTGTTTAGGAAAGTTTCCATTCTTCGACTGGGAAAATTCCTAATTGTAGAAAGTTTCCGTTTTGTAGTTTATATTTCCCATTTTTAGAAAGTTTCCATTTTAGTTTAGGAAAGTTTCTATTTCTTATTTTAGAAAGCTTCTATTTTCAGGTCTTTGGAATAAATGAGCTGAATTGAGCTCATAAATGGAAAGAGAAGTTTCATGAAGACCTTAGAAGATGACATGGCAAGGAGGTGACGCAAGAACGCCAAGAATTATCAAAAGACTTGGATTTTCGGCAAAAATGGATAAAAGCCCAAAGAAATTAGGGTTTGGATGCATGAGAGATATTCTTGGAGATTTAAATGTGTTTTGCCGTCCAAAGCAAAGAAAGAAGGAGTTGGCGTGAAAAAATTAAGGAGGAAACCAAGAGATAACGCCAAGAGGAAATCAAGGGAGAGTTTTTAAGGAAAATTTATTCTCTTGGGGATTTAATCTTGTTTGCCGTGAAATACCTAGAGGAAAACAAGGTGACAACGTGGAAATTAAGATGTTTGATTGAAGATTTCAAAAAGAGATTTTCTAGGGAGATTTTTAAGGAAAGAAATATTCTTGGGGGAGTTAATTTTGTGTGATTGCCGTGAAAAGGGAGAGAGATAAAGAGGAAGCAACTTGAAAATCAAAGGGAAATAAAGGAGATGACGCCAAGAGAAGAAATAGGGAGAGATTTAAGGAAGGAAGAAGTGTGGACAACAAGAAAAAGCTCAAAAGGCGTCTAGATACATTCCCTACTTTCTCTAAAGAGTTTTGGCCGAATTAAAGTATAAAATCAGAAATTATCTTATATATTTCGGCAACTAAATATTAGGGAGGTATTTTAGAGAGTTTTGATTGGTTGGACCACATCACAGGGCTTACTTGGCGAGTTATCATTGGTCGAAGCTATGTGGAAAATTCTGATTGCTTGGAGAGCCTTGGCCGTCCCCTATATATACCCTCCTATTCTTGACGTTGAGGAGGTTCCACACTACACAATTTTCAGAAATACTCTCTCCATAAACGTTTTCTCCTCCTCCATTCTCTAGTCATCTTTGGCGTTTCAAGCAAGGCAAGGAAGAAGGAAGAAGAAGCCGTGAGCATCCTCCACCATCCACCTTGGAGCCGTGAAGCTTGAAGGTTTGCTTTCAAAGTTCAAGTTCAACGTCCAAGTCCTTCATCCCCATCTCCATTCACGGTGTAATTCAACCTTGGCCCTTGTAATCACTTTTGATTTTCCTTGCTTGAATTCGTTGATTATGTTCTAGTTAACCTTAACGTTTGAATAAAGTTTAATTCCAGATTTTTATGATTGAATAAATTTCAGATTCTTATTATTGTGATTCTTAAGTTGCTTATGTGAGAATGTTTAATTAAATTTGTTTAATCGAATCCTTTGTGTGTTAATCTTGTGTGGTTCGAAACATATAGGATTGATATATAATTGTTGCTAGATTTAAGAACATGATTGAACTTAAATCAAAAGTAGTAAAGGTTTTGGACAAAAACCGAATTTAATTGAAAATGATTGCAATTAGATGGACTTTTTCATACTAAGTTGTACACTTGAGTTGATAGCCTTTCTATGTGTTCTTCATGCGTCTAACATGCTATGATTGCCTAGCTTTCTAGAACTTGATTACATGTTTGACAGGATTAATCTTTGTGCTTTCACTTAGGTTAATTAGCATTGGAAAGTAAAATATGGGAAATTATTTGCTTGAATATTTCACATGATCGACTCTTTCTCATGACTTAAGATGAACAATAATAGGGTTGAGTCGAATTTGATTATGAATTTGGTTTTGATCTTTGTTTCATATGTTCAATTCTTGTATTTGTGTTTATACATTTTCTTTATTTTGTTTCTTTTAATTTTCGAAATCCTAAACCAAAACACCCCCCTTAATTTCATAAATTTGTATATACTTGTAAATATCTTTGTAAATATTATACTTTGTTTTAATTTTAATCGTTTATTTGTTTGACAATGACAGGTGTACCCTCAATCCCCGGAATAGAACGATCCCTATTTACTATATACTAATAATGACATTTGTAGGGTTAAATTATACGCTTGCTTTTAGCGTATCATAGCGCCACGTCAGCTCTGTTGTGTCATCCAACCAATCAAAAAGCTCCAAAATAAATCCCTAATATATTGTTGCCGAATTTTCCATGATTTAATCTGATTTTATTCACAATTTCCGGCCAAATATCTAGGCATGAACCTAGACAATGTATCCGGACGCATTTTGAACCTTTTCTCCCTTAAATCTCTCCATGGCTTTATCCTTAACATCCTCCCCTTGATTTTCTCTTGATTTTCACATTAAAACTGCAGATTTTAATTCCTTAATTTCGGCCAACATATCTTGAGGGAATTGAGAAACGAATCTGGACTTGTTTCGAGCCTTTTCTTGTTGCACAATCCCTTGAAACTCTCCCTTGATTTTCTCAACGTAATCTCCTTGATTTTCACATTGATTTTCACATTATCTCCATCATTTCCCATGGCAAAAATCAGATTTAATCTCCCAAAATATCTCCAACGTCATCTTCAAGCCATGTGGTCTCCCAATGCCTTCAGGTTTCCTAGCCTCATCAGGATTCCTGCGTTGACTGGTATTCCTAGTCGGACCAGGAATACTCCATTTCTTCATTTCAGCTCATTTCTTGTGCCTTGCCTTTGTCATCTACAATGTCTCACATCCTTCATGTGTCTTTAAGCTCATTTCCTTGTCATTTATTCCAATGTACCTAGAAAATAGAAATTAAATTAAAAATGATTAAGTAAAGGAAATAACTAAGAAACATATGAGGAAATAATTATTAAAACATCGCATAAAAATGCTCCTATCAATGAATTACAGAAATAAGAAGAAGACCAATGAAGGTGGAGGACCAAACAAAAATACCAACAAGGGATCTAGATTTGCTGTATTGCAGGATGAGGCTGCTATGCCTACTAATGAATCTGAGACCATTGCTGAGAATACTACCAAGCCTTCAACACCCCCCCCCCCCCCCCAATCGTAAAATTGTGGACTAGTTTCCAGGATAAGAAGAAGAATTTCACAAAGTCTAGCTCTGCCATGGATGGAGTACGTTCAGTAACCAGTGACTCAGGTCCGAGTGCCTCCACCTCTGGAATCATTAAAACTGTGCAAAGAGTCCCAATGAAAGATGTGTCCAATGTTGACACTTGCAATGCTCCAAAGCAGGCTATGCAATATCAAAGGAAACCCAAAGGTACTATTTCTTCTAATCCTAAACACCAGTCTCTTATTTTCAAAAAGCTCTCTTTTGAAAATGCTGATACTAATGTGTTTGGTAATGGAATTTCTGCTATCTTTGGTCATTGCCCTCCTGAGGAGATATCTATGTGTACTGAGAAACAACAGTCCAATAATTGTGCCTCTGATTGTTTTGTTGAAGAGACCTTTGCTGCTAATAACTTTTGATTAATGATGATAACCTGCCTTCCTCAGCTGGGGAAGGTGTGGTTGATAATTAAATGGGGCTTCTACCCTCTCCTCCCTAAGTGCTAATGGATCACATCCTATTTTGGAATTCTCGTGGAGCTGGGAGTGAGAAATTTAGATCCTCTATTCAGGATCTAGTTAAGATGCATAAAGTTGACTTGCTTTTTGTTTGTGAACCTCGTATTCAATTTGAGAAGGCTAAGAAATTGTTACTTTCTCTTGGATTCCCTGATTTCAAAGTTAGGGAAGCTAATGGTTTCTCTGGTGGTCTTTGGTTCTTCTGGAATAGAAATAAGGTTACTATAGACATTATTGATACCACCTTTCAATCTATTTATGTGAAAGTCTCTTGGAGTGGTACTCAAACTTGGATGCTTACTGGTATTTATGCTAGCCCCTGTAATACTTCTAGAGGTGCTCTATGGAGTTATTTAGATAATCTCTATAAACATGTTAATCTCCCTGGAATGATTGTGGGAGACTTTAATGAATTGTTGTCTTACTCTGATAAGATTGGTGGCTCCCAACTTTTTAGATTTGGTGGCTTGCAGGATTTGGTTGGTAGGAATGGGTTAATCGACATGGGTTATCAAGGTGCTGACTATACAGTTAAAGAAAGACTTGATAGATGCTTTTGTAATTGTGATTGGAGGATCCTTTTTCCTGATGCTTGTGTTGTGCACTTGGCTAGAATGAAGTCTGATCATTGCCCTATTTTAGTCAAGCTCAATCATTGCAGGAGTTTAATTAGGAGAAACTCTCCCTTCAGATTTCAAGCGATGTGGATGCAGCATGATAACTATATGGATATGGTCAAGGAAACTTGGAATAGCTGCGCTGGGGATTTATTCTCTGAAACTGCTACTCTAGCTAGATCTCTAAACACCTGGAATAAAGAAATTTTTGGCAATATCTTCAAGCAGAAGAGGATCCTTCTGGCTAGAATTTGTGGCATCCAAAAAAGCCTGGGAAGACAAAATATCCCTTTTCTCTTGGATCTTGAGAAGGAACTGATTGCCAAGTATGAACAAATTAGAGATGCTGAGGCTCTCTTTTGGAAGCAAAAATCTAGAGATAAATGGCTATGTGAGGGAGACAGAAATACAAAGTTTTTCCACCTAACCACAATGATAAGGAGGAGGAGAAATAAGATTGATGGCCTCTTTGATGCTAATGGAATTTGTTATGATAACCCCACCATTATGAAGCAGACTGCTGTTAGCTTCTTTAAAAATTTATTTTCTGCTGCAACTGGGCAGGATTTGAGGTTTCTTATTCCTTGGTTATTTCCTGATGTTGATGCAAATGATCTTCGGTTAATGAATAGACATGTCTCTGATAATGATGTGCATGATGCCTTGTTCAGGATTGGAAAGCTAAAAGCCCCTGGAGCTGATGGATTCCCTACTCTATTTTATCAACAACACTGGTCTCTTTGTGCTTTTGAGACCAATGTTGTTATTAATGCCTTTCAATCTGGTAAAATTTCCGAGGGCCTTATTCACACTCTCATCACTTTGGTGCCAAAAACTCAAGCCCCTCAACACATGCATCTGTTTAGGCCTATTAGTTTGTGTTGCACTATCTACAAGATAATCTCTAAGATCATTGTTAGCAGAATCAGACCCCTGCTTGGTGAGTGGATAAGTCCAAATCAGGTTAGCTTTGTTCCGGGTAGACATATCTCTGATAACATCATGATTGCTCAGGAAATTTTGCATAAATGTAAGAACTCTAAAGGTGCTAAAGGCTTTATGGCTTGGAAGGTAGATTTGTCAAAGGCTTATGATAATCTTAGCTAGTCTTTTATTGAACAGGTCTTGTATGAAGTTAATATTCTTGTTAAACTAGTTAAACTCATCATGAGCTGTGTCTCTACTGCTAGTTATCAAATTATAGTTAATGGTGAATTATCTGAATCTTTCAAGGGTGGCAGAGGTATTAGGCAGGGTGATCCCCTCTCTCCTTACCTGTTTGTGCTTTGCATGGAAAAACTTTCCCACTTAATCAGGTCTAATGTTGAGGTTTAGCGTTGGAAACCAATTCAATCCTCCCAATCTGGCCCTTATGTTTCTCACCTTTTCTTTGCTGATGACTTGATTTTATTCTCTGTAGCTAGTACTAATCAGGCCAGGGTCTTAAAGCAATGCATGGATATTTTTTGTGGTCTCTCCGGACAAACTGTGAATGATAAGTCCTTGGTCTATTGTTCTCCTAACATCAAGAGTGGCACTACGAAAGCAATCAACATGATCTGTGGCTCTACTCTCACTGATGACTTGGGTATCTATCTTGGTATGCCTTTGATTCACTTTAGAGTCACAAAAAATACCTATGCTGGCCTTGTTGATAAAGCCCAATCTAGACTGGCTAGTTGGAAAGGAAAGGTTTTAAACATGGCTGGACGTCTGACCCTCATTCAATCTGTAAATTCTTCTATTCCCATTTATGCTATGCAGACTGCAAAGCTTCCTATGAAATTATGTGACAAGCTTGACAAATTAAACAGGGATTTCTTATGGGGTGATACTGAACAGAAGAGGAAGGTCCATCTTTCTAGCTGGGATCTTGTTTGTAGACCTAAATGTAATGGTGGTCTGGGGATTAAAAAGACAACTGATATGAACAAAGCAATGCTTGCAAAGGCTAGTTGGAGAGTGACTCAGAATGAGCAGGGATTGTGGAACAAAATTTATAAGGAAAAATATCTTCACTCTGATTCCTTGCTCCATGAGAACTATAGGAAACCTCCCAATTGTTCTAGTACTTGGACTGGTGTTGTGTATGGTGCCAATCTGTTAAGGAAAGGTCTGATGTGGAGAATTGGAAATGGTGCTAGTACCAAGTTTTGGGTTGACAGATGGACTTCCTGTGGTATCCTTGAAAATTATGCTCTGAATCATGATACCATTGATATTAATTCTCTTGTGCAGGATTTCTGGATTAATAATGATTGGAACCTGCCTATGTTACATGCTAATCTCCCTGTTGACATTGTGGATAAAATCACTGCTATCCCTCTAGCTATTAGTGACTTGCCTGATAAGCTAATTTGGGGAAGTACCTCTTCTGGCATTTTCTCTGTTAAATCTGCTTACAAGCTCTTGTGTGATGATCAAGGATATCAAAGCTATGGATGGTTGAGAAACTGGTCTCTTCCGATCCCTCCTAAGCTCAAAATTTTCCTTTGGTCCTTTGTCTCAGGCAAACTCCTGACTAATGAGCAGAGGGTGATCAGAAGGATTGCAACTAACTCTTCTTGCCAGTTCTGTACTAACACTCATGAATCTATGTTACACATATTTCGGGACTGCCCTAAAGCGAAACAGGTGTGGCAATGTTTTAATATCCCTCCCAATATGTTGACTACATTCAATTTATGTTGGAAGGATTGGATTTTGGCCAATCTTCTACAGAAAGGCTATTATATGAGGAAGCTGAACTGGAACACCTTCTTTATCTTTTGTTGTTGGTTCTTATGGAAATGGAGATGTAAATGCGTATTTGATCCCAACTTCTGCTATCCTCACAATCTTGCTGATGTAGTGTTTAACTATGCGGATGAGTGGACTAGGGCCAGTGATAAGGCTAGTTTGAAGAAAAGAAGCTATGTTGAGTTGCTTTCTTGGATCAAGCCTGCGATTGGAGTTCATAAGCTCAATGTTGATGGATCAAGAACCACCAATGGTTCTATTGGAGCAGGTGGTGTTATAAGGGACAATACTGGATGCTGGTGTGGTGGTTTTATGATTAATATTGGTGTTGGTGAAGTTCTCCTAGCTGAAGCTTGGGGTTTGTTCCATGGTCTCCATCTTGCGTTGAGCTTAAAAATTTCCAAGCTAGAAGTCGAATCGGACTCTGCAATCTTGATCAGCCACATTCAAAATGACAATGTTGATTTACATCCTCTGGGGACCCTAGTCATGAACTGTAGGAAGCTAATGAATGAGTTTGTCTCAATTCAGATCAAGCATATCCATCGAGAGCGCAATTCAGTTGCTGATCTCTTAGCTAAGAACAACACTCTTCTTGCTAAAGGGGTCTGCACCCTCCATGATCCTCCTGCTTTAGTCACTGAAGCTCTCCTAGATGATATTGTTGGAGCTCCTAGAGCTAGAAGTTTTAGTGCCAGCAATGCTGGCTAGTTTTCTTTCTAGGCTGATTGCCCCTTCTGAAAGAAAGAAAGAAAAAAAAAAAGGCAACCTCCAATCTAATATCAAAAAT
Source organism: Rosa rugosa (assembly GCF_958449725.1). Classification (NCBI taxonomy): domain Eukaryota; kingdom Viridiplantae; phylum Streptophyta; class Magnoliopsida; order Rosales; family Rosaceae; genus Rosa; species Rosa rugosa. The sequence continues at coordinate 34,976,730 of NC_084826.1, forward strand.
AAAGAGAAGAAAGAAGAGAAAGGACTCAAAAGGAGGGAGAGGCGCTGCTCACTTCAGGGGCTTCTGTTGGGAGTTTGGTGGTTGCAGTGTCATTATTTAGAATAAAAAACAAGTAATAAAAGTGAACAGCTACTAGTTTGGTACTAAGCATACTCACGTAAAGTACTACCAAAGCACGATTACAAACTCCGCCATTTAAAGATCTAGTCGAAAAACACACCGCCATTTAAAGAAGATAATGATATTTACTAAAAAAAATCTCTATGATATTACTAAAACCCTAAACATTTGATACTAACATTAACACTCAAGTTAGATAACCTAGCAGTGATAGGCCCAACAGGCGCATAATGATTAGTAAACAAGACAATAAAATACTTAAAATTACAAATAAATCACTGCTTCGTTCAGTACTACTTGTCTGAGGCAACTTTGTTGTCACCTCCACAGGATAGGACTCCATTGCTAACAAAGGAATCTTCACTCTTTACCCGGCGATAAAACAGTACATATGCTGCAGCTGACTTCACATCTTCTTCATTTATGGGTGATATATGACTGTCATCAAAACTATACCATCTGTTCTCATCAAGAAGCTGTACAACAATAAATTAGATCTCTGAATATTATTCTATGAACATGAACCAACTGTGGCTGATATTTGAACAAAATTATTTCCTGCTCACCTTGATATGTGCAGTGTAATGCCCACTACCCATGCTACCATAATGATTGGTCAAAGCATAGAGTTCGTAAAGCTGATGTCCAGAGTTGCTTTTGTGAGCAATGTAATTGGTTAGATCAAAGTCATGAATGGGAAAGTTGACAAATGTTTCCAGTTTATGCTTCATTGACCTGCTGTACGAGAACCTCTTTAGATGGATGACTAACACTTCGGGAAGCCTCCAAAGATCTAGCTTTTTACTTGCTTGTCGCCGCTCCTTGCACTGGGGACAGTACCTTCACCAGATATATTAATAGAATTATCTAGTGATTATATAACAAATGAACTCTTTTAGAAAGAGATAAATCAGAGTTTCACAGAATACGCATAATTTAGCACTAGTATAACAAGTGTTGAACGAGCAACTGATATTTCACAATCATTTCAAATGCCTCACTGAGAGGTGCTTCACAAAGAAGGAAATATTGATTCCTGATGAATAAGCTGAGATGGAATCTGTGGACTAACAAACTTATTCATCTGTAAAGTAACAGTACAAACTTGAAAGGCAAATTGCAAGCATGCAGATTTTGCCCTTAAGATTGTCCGCCAGTTCGCATAATCTTCTGTAGTCCAGTAAAGCAATAGTAAGAGGTGGAATTGTCACAGAAATTCAATTCAGGGACCTTTATTTGGCACTGATTTCGTATTAACCAGATATGCATATGCATATGGATATGTGTATGTGTGGGACTGTGGGTATGCGTATGAGTGTGGGCGTGATTGCGTGTTGTGTGTATAGTTCATACAGGATTGACACTGCAAAAAATAATTCTATCTTAAACTATTATTGACCCATTATGTTAAATCACCACAAATAACAACCCACTAGAGACTTACCACATATCTTCAGGCACCAGTGGTTCTTCACGTAGAAATGCTTCAAGGCAAGTGTACAAGGAGAGAGGTTCAGTGCGGGCTTTCTTTGTTACAGGTCCATACTTAAAAACTTCTGGCAAGTTTTCCAGATAATGGGTATGATATTTATCTAAAAGCTTCTGTGACCAATCAGCATATACTAGTATTGATGTTGATGCCGAAGGCAATGTGATAGCTTTCTCTTCCCCCACTGAGAGATCAATGCATGCGTTACTTTCATCCACCAACTGAAGAGACAACTTTAGTGATTTCACTGGCTTAGAACTGGTGATATCATTATTCATTGAATTGGATATAGCGGAATCAGTACATGCTTCACCACGCAAGTTTCCAGAGGGGTTTGATGCCGCTATTGCAGATCTTGCACCAGATATATCAGTATGATCCAAACTCTCAGTTCTTAGCATTGGAGAAAGCATTGTATGAACCATGTTCTGTATGTTGCCTCTTGTGATTTCATCATCACATGAGATAGCCGACAGAAGAGGTGTTCCATAAGGTAGCCATCCTGATGTGATATGGCCATCACTAGTTCCTCTGGAGACAATTGAAAGTTAGTTGGAGCGCAGAAAATTATCAATATGCCTGATAACACAAAGTTTAAGGGGCAGAAAACAAATGAACTTTTCCACCAATATTATTAATTAAGCAACCAGCCTTTATTCTGGATGCTTAACCTAGGTAAGGAATAATTGGTTAAGAGTAGAAATAGTCACTCCAGGTAGATTACTTTGGGATGTGCAGAAAACAAACTTATTCCCAGTAAGCTTTCTGTGTAGATGGTTTTAAGCAAGCACAAAGAGTACTACAAGGACAAAACCAAAGTATATACATACTGGTCCTTACGACGGTGTATCAACTGAAGATATTTTGTGTTCTTTGCTGACTTTTGAACCTTGTAAGCAGCAAGATGATCATCATCTTTGATGGTAGATAATAATATTAATGGGTCTTCCAGAAATCGCTGAATCATGTGGTTTTGTATCTGTCAATCACAGCTTAAACAAGTTAAACTGATAGCATGCATTCATTGAGAAGTTCAAAAGCATAAGACTTGAAATGCAGTATGCAGCAAACCTCAACAAGCAAAAGCCTCTCACTGTGCTTCACAGAGCTAGCATTGCTAAGTGCCTGGATCAAGTCCCGGCAACGTCCCTGTTTTGGAACTGTAACAGTGTAAGCAGATGGCAACGCACTTCCATTGCATGAAAAGACTGTTACTGTCATTGTTCTAGTTGTGGTGGGCTGCAGGGGCAATGATAGGTACATGAAGGGATCAAATGTAACAGAGACTTTGTTACAAATGGGGCAAACCAAAGTTGATTTGTATTGGCCCTGTTAACCAGATACAGAAAAATGCATCAAAACTGCATGTCCATATCAAGGATAAATAATGACAATCTATCAGCATTCAACGATATCTCTAATCCTTGGAGATAATGATCCGAAGCAATAAACCTAAATAAGTAAAATATTTGAATATATAGGGAAATACATCTGGAAACTTATACATAATTATATACGCATAATACAAGATCATAAGAAAATGCCAAGAGAAGTCGAAAAACATCATTTGTATATTCCATTAATGAGAAAAATTGACAAATAGAAAAAGTATTCATTGAAACAGCACACATGGAGCAGATCATAATGAAGGATACAAAAATACATAGAAGTCACAAAGAGATGTATAATCCACCACATTTGAACTCAGGCACCAGTTCAGCCAAATGAATCGTAACTTGTCTTAGACTCGTTTGTGGTTTCTTCAAAATAGACTTTGATGTTCTTCATAGAAACAAACTGAGAATCTCAAGCAGAAAACGTAGTATTGCATATCATTAGTGGAAGCGTCACCACATTAGCCAAGCTAAGTGTTACATGTAAAGAAAATCAGCACAAAACAGCAAAAATGAACAAAAAAGAGCGCGAAGAAAAACTTACAAACAGAAGACTACCCTTTTCTGCTGTAATTTAATCCTCCACTACAAAGTCAAGAAAGGTACCACCAGCCATCATATGTGCACTCCACTACTAGCTATTCTGAAATTTATACCATATCTCTGGCTTTTTTGTCTATTTATGTTTCCATCTTAAGCCACCCTACTGTAACCCATCCTCAAGCTAAACCACATGACACATTCAAATGAAAATTCTAAACAGATCAAGGACAAGATTTTAGAACACATTAATGAGGGGCACTTATGAGAGCAAGGAGTACAGAAACGCCTGAGGCATCCCTTGAAAAAGTGTGTCTCTCAAGGCGTTAGTTTTTCTCAGGAAATGGTGCACTTATGAGGGGCATTAACGAGAGGCACTTATGAGAGCAAGGAGTACAGAAACGCCTGAGGCATCCCTTGAAAAAGTGTGTCTCTCAAGGCATTAGTTTTTCTCAGGAAACGGTGCACTTTGGTCCAAAAAGTGTGCTTCTTGCACTCTTTTCTTGGAGGCTATACCTCTGGGATCTAAAACAACAATGACTGAAACCCTTAATCCCCTTTCAGATCTCAGCTAGAAGCAAAAATTGCTAACCTACTAGCTTGGAGGCATTTCGGTAAACCCCAAAAGTGGTTTTTTAGTGTTGTTGGCAGTCAGAAGCAACTTGGCTATCATAAGAAGTAGAATTCAAAAGATTAGTGCATCAATTCAACTGGTAATGTGAACTACCCTATAAGCACACCCAGATTAATAGTTCAACCGGAAAAGAACTCAGCATACTCAAAGGCATAGCTCTCGCTTTACAATTATACCACATAATGTTAAACAGTGACACCATCATTTAAAGATGTCTTGCAGACCATATCAAGTAAAACATAACCGCAAAAAGAGAATAATGAACAGTCACCTTCAGTTTTAAATAACTAGAATAACACAGCAATAACCAAGTTGTAGCAGCACTGACATGTGTATGCATGAAAGTAAAACAGTTGCTAAACCAGTAATTTATTGACATCCAATGTTTTCAAAAATACTCACTTGGCATACATCGACGATTATGGAATCATTACGAGCAATGTGGTTTGCCCAATATTCATCAGCAACTTCTTCATCAGGCCGACCATCAGCATCTTTAGATTTTATATAAGGTTTCTGTTTCACACGATTCAGATCTTCATGAAGACCATCTAGCAAAAAAGCCAAAAGTTCCTGAAACAAATAGCATCTGGTTAATGAATATTTCATGCATATGTTGGTGAAAATAAAATGTCAAAGTACCAAACCTGAGAATCATGTTGATTGTAACCACTGAATTGGGGGGCAAAACGAGCAAGTTTTGTTTTAAAAGGTCGAGGAGCAACTGGTGTTCGTCCGGGTGCCCAAAGCTTCCGCAGTAATTCGCCGAATGCTAGAGCTAGCTCACCCTACAGTATGACGAATTCACGTCAGTAAAATTCTGATGCGAAGAAGAAAACATCAATACAATTTTGCGTAGACAGAAAAATTAATACCAACTAAATACATCGTAATAATTGCTTGGTTGCAAGCATCAGCAGACTAATTTCAACAATATAACTACAGCAAACCCCACAAGTCAAGTGATGGTCAAAGTACTCTTTGAAAACATAATGGAGATCAGAGGCAGACTTATGAATGTGTCATCGTTGGATGAAATGATAGAGCAATAAAAACTAGACGAGTAATCATTTTGATCTGCTGGAGTCTTCTGTTGCTAGTTGTTTCATTAGGATGCATATTCTTTGTATTGGGTAATGATTTAGTTTCACCAAGACATAGTCTGTCAGTCATTAATATTTAGACTTTTAGGATTCCTAGAGTCATTAGCCTCAGTTTTTTAATGCTGGTCTGTTGATGGTATCTTCTGTAGCTCTATATAAGGGGCACTACGAATATCTGAAAATTAGTGAATTGGATTGCTTCTTTAAGGAAGGTGTTTGACTGGAGGACAAGTAACCAGAAGGAATTTTTTCTTTCTTTACTTTTTTTTTTTTTTTTGAAAGGAAATAGCTTTTTATTAAAGAAACAAAACAGCATAATACAAAGGAGCGAACAAGAATTCCACAGGAAATACTAAGGAAGACAGGTAGAGCATTAGATTAGCAGCTCAACTGACTTTAAAACAGCACAGACTATGAAACCTAGACCACAATGCTTGACAATTTAAGATAATAGAGGAAAGTGTACAATCTTTAAATTCCCCAGATATAGATGCCCAGAACTTTACTCTCTCCCACTGATCTTCCATCTCTGCTCCACCATATGCTTCAAAAATCCTTTTATTTCTTTCCATCCAAACCACCCAAACTACAGCTAACAGCCCGCAGCCCCAAAGGATTTTGGCCTTTTTTCTTATCTCATCAACTACCTCATTTGCCACTAAAACTGCGTCTAAAATCTGTCTCCCTATTATGAAAGCACCCTGAGGATAAGAGATATTATCACCTAACACCTCCCTTAATCTCCACGCCAACACCTTTTGCACTAATCTTGTACAAGCTTGTTATCAAGCTAATAGGCCTTCTGTCCCTAAACTCACTTCCTCTTTACTTGAATAAAGGTTTTGAAACGATTATGATTTCTTCCTCTATCAACGCTTCATCATCAACAACTATGCCACTGTTTAATTCTAATTTTTTTCAATAAAATTTCTCTCCTGCCATTAACTGACTTATGGAGGAACCTTGTATTGCTATCCCCTTCTTTGGCCCATTTTGGTTTAGCTTTTTGCCTCCAAAATATCTCCTCTGAAGACTCGCTCCTCCAACCACCCTCTTAACTGTTCCCTCTCCCTTCTTTTGATCAAGCACAGATCTACTCTCCTTTCTTTGCCATCCAGCTCGTTTATTCTTGCCTCCACCTCTTTCTTTTCCTTCCCAACATCTCTGAAGGTCTCTCTGCTCAAATTTTTAGTTTTTCCTTTAAACTCTTCAGTTTTCTCATGAATCTAAACACTCCCAGCCATGACAATTTACTTCAACCCACCATGTTCTAAAATTTTCTTTGGAGGGGATGCTCAATCCACATATTCTCAATCTGAAAGGAGTACGTCCCCACATACTGATTGCGCGAATTGGAGTGCTTGGTTAGAGAAGAAGCAATAAATTGTCCAGATTGCCCTTAGATGACAAGTAACCACAACACCACTTCCCAATGCAACAGCGAACTTCACCTTGACCTTAAACACACTACCCTTAGGTTGTCCAACATTACACATATTTAAGGACAGGATAGAGAATAGGGATAAATTACGTTAAGCTGAATATCAATCACCACAACCATTTCCCGATGACTACGTCAACTAGTTTTTGTTTTGAACAAAATACACGAATAAAAGAAACAACAGTTGACAAGCTACCACATAATTTACAAAAATAATGTTATAGCTAGTTGACTAGAGAATAACAGGAAATATATCCAATAGCCACTCATACTCTTCTGCTTACTGAATTTTCCTCAATAAAGAAAGTCCAACAGAATAAAGGTAATTTAAGTAGTCTGATCTAATCATTTCAGTTTTTTTTTTTTTTTTTTTTTTTTGGGGGGGGGGGGGTGATAAAACCTACTAAACTGATTGTGCTTTAAGATTAGACAAAAAGTAACCATTTCAAATTAAATAGAGTATTAGAAACTTACGCGCATACCCAGAGTGTTTTCCCAGTTTATCTCTTGATGATAATCTTCCCGAAAATATCTGGCGAACTCTGGTGTATGAACAAGGCATTGTATAGCACTGTTCATAAAACAAGTATTCCCTAGGTTCTGCAACCCAGTCAAACCACCAGACGAACCTCTTGTACTAACACCGATTGTCCCATAAGTAGTATCCAATTCTCTAACTGAAGTCAGGCTTTGACTTTGTGCAAGCTCTGTGTTATAGCTTCTTGATGCACCCTTGCTTGCAGATAAACCTCCAGCAATCGACAAGCTTGACTTAGAAGGCTCTACAAGAACTGAGGCAGCTTCCTTTTCTAAAGATCCATCGTAACGAACAGAACTTGTGTATCCACTCGGTCTCGTACCATTGTCAGGACTAAGGACCTCCACCAGAATCTGTTTTTGTTGACCAAAAGAAATTCATTTACCAGAACATATAAATAATGATATTTTGTGCATCAACGCTGAATTAACTAACAAGTCCCCATGAAAAAGGATGATACTATCTTGTCCTTATGGTGATTGTTCAAAGAAATGCGTACAACATTATGAGGAATTTCAAAGAAATCACACCTGTCTTTAGAACGGTAATGAAGGGCACTACATGCATAAAATGTTTATAGGCTTAATGTGGAATGGGGAAGAGACTTGGCTGTCAGTTGCGACAATTGTGAGTTTACTGCATGCTTATTTAATGTACATATTACTGTATAAGTACTATTATTTGATTTTTTTTTTAAACTACACTTCCCAAGGGTTATAGCACAAGGAAAAGAAAATTGAATAATTATATATATATATATATATATGTAAAGAACAGATATATAACTACCTCCATTCCATAGAGTTGTTTTTGTTCATTTATTCCGAAGGACTATGAATTTGCATATGAAGTACAAAAAGAAGATGCTTACGAGGACTAAAAATAGATCCACCATATAATACATGAGACCCATCTCAGAGAGAAAGCGATCTATAAACTATATCATACATAAGACCCATCCAGATAAAAACTCTTAAAACATAGTATTTACTGCAATACAAAACTTTTACAAGCAGACATGCAAAAGACAATAACTAAACAGTTCTATTTCTGGTGATAGCTGAAGTAATGTAACTACACTTGACCCTGTATAAAACAAACTTAAATTCAAACTTTAAGATCCCATGATACATTTGCGAACATAGGAACTTCAGATGTCGTAAATCGTATCCAATGCAAAACAAATGCTCTTACAAGCCGAAACACTTGTATTAACTAAGAAAGCATTATAACAATTTGACCTTGTTAAAAGCAAACATTGATTCAAACTTTAAGAGCGCATAACACATTTGTGAACCAGATAACAACTGTGGTCAGTGTCTGCTCTAGCAAAATGTGCCATCATATGCAAAATATGAAATCCTATGCTGAAGCAGAATCTCACAGAGAGGTTAAGAAAAAACACAACAAGTACTGGAAAATAATGTTACCCACATCCTGGTCCATTTGTATATTCGCATCATCAAGTGTTTTATCAATGTCGGTCATGAGGGCATGTTGCTTGCGTCCATAGAAATCCCAAATGCATACCTGCAGGGAAGAAATTCCTAAGTAGCCAATACTGGGAGTAGTAAAGGAGCTGCTGAAGCGAAGAATAAAATTAAGAACTAAACCAGATATAGTGACTGAAACATAAGAAATTATTTGTACTTGTTCCGGGCTAAGATCAAAGATTTCACAAGCTCTTCTGTGAAGCTCTCCAATTGTTTCTTTCTTGCTTATTCTTATAGTCGAGAGGCCGCCTTTTGGCACCACAAGCAATTGGAGACGCAGAGGGTAGACTTCAACAGCCATCTCTGTGTGAGAAGGACCTGAACTAATGACTCTCCTGGGTAATGTTGGCCCACCTCCATACCTAGAACATGGCATAAACTCATCATCCGATGGTTCTAGTTTTGAAAAGAAAGGCAGGAGATGTAAACACAAAGTCACACACACACAGACCATGTATGCAACTGGTTCCAAACTTGTTGCGGGAGCAACACATAGTCACGGCCTTCTAATAAAGTATCCTGTATCTCAATGGCGTCGTCGGATATCAAATCGGAATTATCAATACCAGCAGGCCTCTTGAAGCTACTTGAATCACAATGCTCTGAGACATCGGGCTGTTGTTCTTGGTTCACATAATCAATCCAATGTTGCCACCATCTGTATTGATAAAAACCAAAACCACATGGATTACTATGAGTGAGTAACCTAACCTAACATGTGCCAATCCAAAACATAAATATAAATATAAATATGAGAGAGATAGAGAAACCTAACCTTTGGGTAATCAAGAAGAAGGTATCGCCCTCTTTGGATTTGGCTTCGGCAGCCAAAGCAATGTCTTTTATCAAAATCCTCTCTTCATCCGGACTCCTCCTACACATCGACACCTCCGCCATCACTCGCCGCCGCTGCTCTCTGCCTCTGCCTCTGCCTCGGTCACACCGCCTCTCTCTCTGGCTTTCCGCTAACTCACCCGCAACCAGCCCAACTAAACTATAGTTTTCTCATTTTCAATCGATTTCATAAATTAATGAAAGATTATATTACGATTTTTTTATAGAAAAAATAAATACATAAGTAATTAATTAAATATAAAGACTATTTAATTTCTTCTTCACCCAAATTTAAATTTATTACTATTTTTTGTTGTCTTTTCGTTGTCTCCTCATAGTTAATTTGTTATTCAATTCACAAAATCATTAGTGTAAACTTCATCAAAATCTTTGCAATACCCTTTGTGAACACCGCTAACTTCATCAAAATCTTTGCAATACCTTTTGTGAACACCGCAAATAAAAAATTTAAAACACCGAAAAAAATCAGTCTCTTCTTCATTGCTCATAGTTGTAAATTTACTAATATATTTACATGGATTAAAATGGAGAACATTGAAATTGAGAGAAACTTTTTTTTTTTTAAATGGAAGTAAATTAGATTATGATTTTATTAGGAAACTTTAATATATTTTACTTTTTTATTGTATAAATTAAATGATGTTTTAGGGAATCAGAAATTGAGAGAAAATTGCTGTGTATTCTCATTGATAATAGGGGCCTCTTTATATAGAGGATTACAATGCATAAAATCCAAATCATACAAGGAAAGGTAATCATACATTGAAAAGGAATATCTAGATCCTTCTAATTAAACCCTATTACCACTAGGTCAAGTAACCTAGGGTTTGGGCCAGACACACAAATAAGGATTTACTTGAACACTCCCCATTGTGTCGCCCAAACGCGGTGCTTCTCTCATTGCCTCGCTAAAAACCTTGCTGAGTAACAAAAACTCAGTGGGACAAAAATAACTTCGGTCGAAGGGGAAAAAGAGCACAACACACCCTTCACGCTTCGAGATTTACATGTAGACATCTCCCCCTGGTGTTTGCGCCTCCCCCTGATGACTACGCTCATGGGAGTTTAGATAATTTTCGCAAGCCAATTCTTGTAAGTTGCAACATGTCTCTCGAATGTGGATTTGGGCAATGACTTAGTAAACAAGTCTGCCACATTGTCCTCAGATCGAACCTGGTTTACTTTGATCTTGAGGAGCTTCTGTTGTTGCTGATTGTAGAAGAATTTGGGCGATATGTGCTTGGTGATGTCGCCTTTGATGTAGCCTTGCTTCATTTGTTCAATGCAAGCATCATTATCCTCATAAATGCTTGTTGGCTCATCTGTGGTAGACTTCAGACCACAATTGCTCCGAACATGCGTAACTATGGATCGAAGCAATATACATTCACGAACTGCTTCGTGAAGAGCAATAATCTCTGCATGATTTGAAGAGGTAGCGACTAAGGTCTGCTTTGTAGACCTCCAAGATATCTCGGTCTTTCCCATGGTGAATACATAACCAGTTTGGGAGCGACCTTTATGTGGGTCAGAGAGGTACCCAGCATCAGCAAAACCTTCCAAAACATTTATATCGTTTTGGGGTGGGGAGAGGGAACGCAGTACACCATGTGTGGCGTCCCCGGCACTTGATGGGTCCGAATCCATCGTCTGTCTGTAGGGATAGAATAAGCTCATATCAATCGTACCACTTAGGTATCGAAAGATATCTTTAACACCAGTCTAATGGCGTCGTGTTGGCGCAAAGCTATATCTAGCTAACAAGTTCACAGTGAATGAGATGTCCGGTCTTGTGTGTGTTAATAATGCGCCTATTGCACTTAGGTAGGGCACTTCTGCCTCTAGCACTTCTTCATCGTCATCTTTTGGACGAAATGGATCCTTCTTTAGATCAAGACTACGTGTAAGACCCCGGAAATTCGTTATTTATTTCTAATGGTTTCCGGGAATTAGTAAAGTGTTCGGTTGTACCATTTCGTGGCTCGTGAATGGAGCGGAAGTGTTTCGGACGAATTGTTAGTCGAAGAATATGGTTTTAGGGGGGTGGCAATGGTTGACTTTTTATACGTTGGGTTTCTCCGAAAACTTCCTTCACGAAAGTCGTAGAGCGCGTCGATACGAGTTCGTGGACATGTGGAACGCGGAAATCGGAGTTCGTATGAAGAAGTTATGGCCGTCGGAAAAACTTTCCATTTTGGTATATATGGGATTTTTTCGGAAAAATATCAGAAAAATCTGACTTTCCATTTTGGGAAAGTTTTCTCTCTCCTCTCTCCCGACCCGGTTTCGCCCCTCCCACTTCGCCGGCCGATATCTTCACCTTCCGGCCACCAATCGGTGCGATTTCAAAGGGAATCCTGCTCTCCTCAGTCCCCTCTACACGTCTGTGGTGGTTATTCGTCGTGGGAAGCACCGTACACGGCGGTACAAGGCCGAGAAGTTGCACGGTGGAGCTGCAGATCGCCTCAAATCGCCGGCCTTGGTTCTCCCATCTCCGGCCACTATAGCTCGAGTTCTTTGAGGGCTTTTCTTGCCCAGAGGACGTAGATGCTTCCCTCCAAGCGGCTTGCAACGATTCAAAGTGTGGAGGTCGAATTTGGAAGATTGGGAATCTAGGGTTCATTGGTTTTCTGAAATTGCGAGGTAAATTCCGGCCAAATGGCTTTGATTCTGACTTTGTGCTAGTTATGAATGTTTTAATTGGAGTTGAGATGAAGAACTTTGATGTTGGAAGTTTTGTCAAATTTTGACTTTGGTTTGGTGGCGGTGCCGCCACTGTGGTGGTGGTTTCCGGCGGCTTCCGGTCACCTCTAGGGCAGTTTCTGCTCCTCATTGCGATCTACTCGTCGATACGAGCATTTCAATATATAGTTTGTAATTTTTGGAAATCGTATGAGCATGTTATGAATTTTCCAAGTTTTAGGGTTTTTCGGTTCGATCGGTTTTCTATCCGTGAGGATTCGGCTGTCCGATCGACTTGTAGTTTTGATATAGTGATCATTGATGTGTTCCGAAGACGTTGGATGGTCTCGGATGAGGATCCGACTGTGGATCGTCGTATAATTGTGTTTTGTGAATTGTGTGTTTTGTGTGGTATTGAGTGTGACCTTGATGTGATTAGGTGATTGACGGAATTGCGTGAGCGGAGTTTGGATGATTTTGTGCTTGTCTTGGTATTTATGTGAAGACGCAGCTGGAGTTAGAGGTGAGTAAATCTCACGTGGTTCATTTACGAACGGATTTATTTATTACTCGGAATTACTTGTTTAGTTGTTAAATCATTTTCAAAATAAATTATTTGTTTTAAAATATATGAACTTGATCGACAACGGTTCATGGGTAGGTTAAAACAATGTTTTGATATAAAATGATTTTTGAGAAGTATAATTTATAAAACTATAGTTGGTATTAGTGGTCATTCCTGCGTGAATGACTACGTATATATATATTTACGTGGAATATATATATTGGATGGTGTGACATTGGTGAAGTAATGATTGAGAGTTGATTGGATTATTATTTCGAGCATTTACTCTTTACGGGAATACGATATATCATGTAAGTGTTGATTTTATTGTGCTGTAGAGTTTATTGTGTTGAAGGGTATTTTGAGTTGAGTGTAGCGGTATACAATTCATCATGTGGGTGATTGATGTAATTGTATTAAAAGAGTATTTGGAGTTGATGGGTGATCATCTACTTTAGTCAAAGTCGATGGGTGAACATCGATTTTCGACTTTAGTTTGAGATTGATGGGTGATCATCGGCTCTAGTGTGAGTTGTTGACCTGTGTGGTGATCTGTGTGATGACCTGTGTGGTGACCTGTGTGGTGATCTGTGTGATGACCTGTGTGGGTGTGATGAGCTGTGTGGTGGTTGGCGTTATTAATGGATGTTTTTAGTAAATGTTTCTATTTATTTCTATTATTGTATTGTTTGTTTTCTTGGTAATCTCCTGAACTAAATTCTATGCAGGGATTACTGTTCTGAATTGATTGTTTTAATGTAATTCCCTGAACTAAACTTTATGCAGGGATTACTATGAATTCTTTTGTTTGTTTTAATGTAATCTCCTGAACTAAGTTATATGCAGGGATTACTATTTTCTGAATTAATTGGTTTCATCGTAATCTCCTGAACTAAACTATATGCAGGGATTACTATTGTGGTGACTCGAGAGGGGGTCCCACAGCGCCGCGACTCCGAGCCAATGAGGAATCGACATGTCACGAATGGCATCTCGATAGCTCATCAACCCGAAACCGCAAGGCCTTTTGAGTTTAGGTTGTTGGTTTACAAAACACTTTCTTGGACAAATCATTCTAGCAACCTAACAACACATTTTCAAAAGCGGAATTCGAAATGGGCTAAGAGTTTTGGGCTTGCGATCGGAGCCCAATTTGGAAAATAAAACACATCTCTAAGTAACGACAAGTATGGGAGACGCGCCCCAGGGTTACGGGTCTCCCGGAATTTTTGTAAACGAGTAGGAAATAAATAAAAAGTAAATAAACAAGCTACTACAAAATCCGATTAAGGACCAAAACCTTCTTTTGATAAAACTAAAGAGAAATGCGCCAAGCCGTGCCATGTGCCTCCCCTGTACGCTTCCCGACCACATGCTCGAAACCTGCACACTATAGTAGGGGTGAGCTTTCGTCCTCGCATGCCCAGTAGGGGCCGACCCAACCATGCTAGGTTTGAAAAATAATATACTTGAAAATATTACTACATAATATTGTGCACGTTTATCGAAAAATGCTTTAAGAAAAGTGGCAACCACAAACATTTGTTTTCTTTCATAAAACATGTGCAGTATGCTTCACACACTTGGAGCTCCGAGATACTTACCTGCCGGCTAAAGTAAAATAAATCAGTGACCGACTTGGTTCGTCCTGAGTACGAGAACCAGCCAACTACTCTGTAGTCTTTGTGACTACAAGTAGCGAAAGTGTCCATTTCCTGGCTCTGAGTCTCCTATGACTGGTTCACTGTCTGTATTTACCTTTCCTTGACAAACATAGGAGCACAGCCCCCTCCGGAGGTTCACGGTTATCGACACCGTGGGATCCCTAGGAATCTACGCGTCTAGGTCCCATTCACTTTCAGGTCACAAGTACACACATACAAGGGTACAGTATCTCAACATGCAAGTCTAGCCTCGGTTTTTCACAATTTGCAATTATCAGTTCTGAAAACACATGTATCACGAGGCATCGACTAATGAACAACCAAAAACGTACTTGCAGGCAACATAATATTATACTAGAGCATTCCACATATAACGAAAAGCCTCTAACAAGGAAGGGACAGCTCACCCTACCTGGAATTGGAGTGCTTGCCCACATTCGGGTTCGTTCCCGACTTTCGATCCTTTATCCAAATCCAAGTGCACACGCTCGGGTCCTTTATAATAAAATTTAACCAATAAGTAACTTGACTTCACTATAACTCAACTAACCGAGCAACCAAAACATTTACTTAATTTCCTTATAGTCCAACGAATTATCTTTTGATCGAAACAGCGATCTAGAGCTTATGCTTGAAAGAGTTTCTTTTGGTAGATAAAATCTATTATCCATTCCTAAATAATCCAAATCCAAATGACATAGCATTTGAATCATTTAGGATATGGTGATCACACTTGGCACTTTCACCTTCTTTTGTTTAGCACTTTTACTTTAAGAAAATAAATCACAACTACCATTCCCGAATGATTTTGTTTACTAAGTTCATTCCGGGATATGATAACTACGAGAATACTTTCATTGTTTTTGTTTCACTAACTTTAATAGAATAACTTAAGCGTAAGAAATCCACCACTTTCTTTGTCAACAACTTCTCAATATTAACATCAATCATAACATTTAGCTTATGTCGTAAAATTGATCCAATCTCAATTTTCAAACTGTTTAAGCCTTTGACCCAAAATGTCATCTTAAATTTACCTTTATTTAATCCATTTTCCAAGCATTCAACATCATGCTCAACACTCACACTTTTTACCCATTTCTACAATTTCAATCGTGAGTCACAATACTAAGACTTAACCGAGTCACATAGTTGCTACTAAAAATTTCACACATTAACCATACTCATTCATCGATCAAACAACAGATTACAACCATAATAGTTTCACCAAACAGCAGATTCAAAACCCGGACCCTTACCAATTCTTCTTTTCCAAACTGAAAGCTAATTCCAAATGCTGCAATCCACCACCCATAGTCGTGTAAACACCTAACCAATACCAGATCATTAATAACCAAACCTTGACCATTTCGGTATCCCAAAACAGAACCTGTACATGGTTCTTACCTTCTCCAGTTTCAACTGAAATTAACCCAGCAGCTCCTCCTCCTCCTCCAAAACTCCAAATTCCCGAACTCCACATACCCGAAGTCCTCCAAAAATGCAGAACTCCTTCAACCTCAATTCTCAAATCAAACAGCAGTTGATTAGGGCTTCTCAATCCACATCGAAAATCAGGGTTTTAACCAAGAGAGGGTAAGATAATTACCTAATCGAAACTATCTGGAAATTCGGCATCCATGAGCGGTGGAGCTGCGGTGGCTCATACGCCAGCAGTGGCGCGTGAAGCGCGTACGGCGGCTCTGGTCTGAGTCGGAGGTCGGGGCCCTAGGGTTTTGGTGTTTGACAAGGCGCTGATGATACGCTCAAAGCAAGCGCATAATTTAACCCTGAAAACATCGTTAGTAGTATAAGCAAATAGGGATCGTTCTATTCCGGGGATTGAGGGTACACCTGTCATTGTCAAACAATTAAACAATTAAAATTAAAACAAAGTATAATATTCACAAATGTATTCACAAAATATAAACATTTTACACGAAAAGGGGGGATTTTGTTTTTGGTTTTTTCGAAAATGAAACTAAGTTAACAAAAACAATTAAAATGAAAAAACATAAAAATACGAATGGAATGAAGGAACAAAGATCAAAACCGAAACTTATGATTAAAATTGATTCAAACCCTAATATTGTTCATCTAAGTCATGAGAAAGGAGTTGATCATGTGAAACATTCGAAAGCAAATGAATTCCCATTTTTTACTTTTCAATGCTAATTAACCTAAGCGAAAGCACCTAGATTAATCCTATCAAACATGCAATCAAACCCTAGAAAGCTAGTCAATCATGTCATGTTTAACGCATTACACATAGAGAAAGGCTATCAACTCAAGTGTACAACTTAGTATGGAAAAGTCCACCTAATTGCAATTCTCTTTAATTAAATTCGATCTTTGTACAAAACCTTTACTACTTTGATTCAAGTTTACACAAAACGAAAAGTCGATTTCATGTTCTTAAACCTAGCACCATTCATATCGAAACCCTAAGTGTTTGCAACCACATAAGATTAAAATACAAAAGTTATCTATAACGCAAATTTAATTAAACAAACCCACATAAGCAACTCTCGAATCACAATATATGAATCTGAAAATTCTCAATTAATCATAAAAATTCCAGAAATAATACTTTGTTCAAACATATATGTCAACTAGTTCATAACCAACGAAATTCAAAGCAAAGGTTACAAAGGAGAATAGGATTACACCGTGGATGAAGATGAGATGGATGATTCACGTTGTGGATTCTTGAAACTCGAAAGCAAGCTTCAAGGATGGCTATGGATGGAAGTGCTCACGGCTTCTCTTCTTCTTCTTTGGCCTTGCTTGAACTCGTGGAGATGACTAAACTTGAAACTAGAGGATGGAAAGGAAAATGGAAAGGAAATGGAGAGACAAAGAAGATGGAATGGATGAAGGAATGTCCTTTCTTCTTTGTTGTAGCCTCTATTTATAGGCTACCAAGCAAAACTATTTGGATTTAAACAAATGATGATATGTTAGGTTTGAGCATTTAAACATTAATGGAATTTATTAGGTTTGAATATTTAAACACTAATGGAATTTGTTAGGTTTGAATATTTAAACACTAATGGAATTTGTTAGGTTTGAGTCACTTTCTACTCATTTTTCCTTCAATTAATTCTCCACCAAGACTTCAGATTTTGCCCGTGACTTCTTCATATGAAATGATCCATCATGAGTGTAGATCATTCTGTAAAATTTTCAGAATTTATCTCCATGTGTTTGGGCCGGAATTTCTGCTGGACTCCTTACAGGTCCAGTTTTCCAGTTTTGCTTCTGCAGAAAATTGGGCTGACTGTTTGAAGGCCTTCCACTTCTTTTTGGCTCTTGCACTCTTCATAAGAAATGTTTCTTAGGATGTCTAGAATGGATCTGGAAGGTTTCAGCTCATTTGAAGTTCATTTGGTCAGGTGGTCGCTCCTTCTTCCTTGCTTGGCTTGGTTTCTCCTAGCCGGAGTAGGAAAATGTGTAAAGTTGACCTTTTTAGTGCATTTCCATTTTTCTCCATCATTTTATGGACCTAACACTTATTTCATCATCATCTACTCCAATGTACCTAAAAATAAAAATTGAATTAAAAATCGATTCGTTAAGGAATTAACTAAGCAAAATGTGAGGAATTAACTATTAAAATACCACATTAAAATGCTCCTATCAGCTGACTCGATTCTTGATGGTGGTTTCGCTCGGTTTGAACTGGAGGCCGGAAAACGAAGACATGCAGAGGCAATACTCCGGTGACGATGCGTGCGGTAGTCTTCCGGCGTCGATCGTCAGCGAAACTTTGGGGTTTCAATGCTCGGTTTGGTCTGGGCACGTTGGTGTCGGCGGTGTGTTGAAATGATGGTCGGAGATGGAAGCTCTGGCCGGCCAACCCGGCGGGACTGTGGTGGTCGTCTGTGGAGATTAACGACGATGCTTGGTGGTGATCTCAGTTGGGCTTTGGTCAGATTTTGGTGCTGGTTCGATTAGTGGTGATGGTGTGGTGAGATGGTGGCCGGAGCTGGAGTCTCCGGCGGTGTCAGAGAGAAGGAGAACGAAAGAGAGAGGTTGGGGTCGATGCATGGCTTCAATTTCTCTTGGGTTTGGGTCGCATCTTCGTGCTGCATTGATGGGTGGTGGCGATTTTGCAAGGTGGTGGCCGGAGATAGTGGCTTCTGGCGCTTGCAGAGGGAAGAAGAAGAAAGAGGGGACGAGAGGTCGGGAGAGAGAGAGAAGGGAGGACGCGGCTGCAAGGGAGAAAAAGGGAGAGTTTTGGTTTTAGGGTTTCCCATTTTTCCTATTTATACTTGTGTACGTGAAATACCAATTTTGCCCTTGCGATGAATTACGAAACTCTCCTAGCTGATTTCCTTCGGGTTTTTGGGCTCGTAACTTTCCTTTCCCTTGTCCTTAGTAATTTCTCGACGTCGTCCTAAACCTAAAACTCGATTTCGTTAGAACTAAAAATTAAAATCGTCACTACAAGTCTTCTTTTCAAATTTGCTTCGACGATCTTTGCTTCAATGAACTTTAGTAACCTTCTAGGCCCAAATGAAAGAAATCTCGGCCCAAACCTAAATCATAAGGCCCAATAGGTGGTCTCGATACCAAAATAATTTCCAAAATAAATTCCTTCACTTAAATTACCTTGCGGAAAAATCTTATTGGCGAAAAATTACATTCTAAAAATTAAACAAAATTTTCGGGGGCTCACACTCTACCCCCCTTAAAATAAATTTCGTCCTCGAAATTTGCCCAATACATGAATAAGAGAGGTTACTTCTTTTCACCTCGGGCTCGAGTTTGCACAAGACATTGTTTTACCTTCCTCTGATACTTTTTGAACCTTTACCATTCACATGGTACATCTTACTCCACTTATGGGGACGACCTCATCAAACTCTATAACCATTTGTTTTTCGCAAATTGCACTTTTCCTCTATCACATTGTGTGTGTATGTGCAAACATTTGATTTCATTGTCTCATCCAACTCCTCTGAGCTCAATGCCATATACAAAGACATTATAATTTTAGCCTTTCCGAATAATTCAAAGAGTCTTATAACAAATCGGGGACTAACACTTAGTCACCCACTAATCTCAATAACCACATACTGCAAAGCAGTGGCAAATCCACTCGTCGACCTCATTTCCACAACTAAATGACCAACATTTTAGTGTAAGAATCCTCAAGCATTACTTGTAAACAATTCGCGTGGAATGCCCCGTCACACATTATCTTACACAACACAATGACATTCGTAAAACTTTCACAATTCGTGCTTCCATTAATTTCATATCCCCATTCCGGAGCTATCTTTATCAATTCAGTAAGTGTTCCTATCATACGTTCCATAGGATACACTTTATTCCGTGAATCATGCTTCTTTTCGATTAGCAACTTGCTAAATAGTAACTTTGTTGCAACCATGCAATAATAGCTTACTTTTCAAAATCACTGAAAACAAATTGACGTCTACGCTCAATTCCCATTTAACGAGAGTATAAAATTACTCGGGAATTTGAGCCTTAAATATAAGTGGCAACCAAGGAGAGAAACCGAGCTTTCTCCATTGGTCAACCTAAATAAGTTTCGTAAAGCGTCACTACGAATGACACGTCAACGATGTCATCACTGTCGTCCGCCTCGTAGTTATCAACGATCTTGGTTGTCATACCTCATGCACACTTATACGTAGCTTAGCGGATACTGTTTACTCCATGAACAAACAATTGTGGCAGCTTGTACATATGACGTCGAAACCAAGCAAACGATTCAGTAAATTCGATGTCACATTGTGAAATCGCAACACCTAAGTACCTACAACACGTCATGAGACACCAATCAATAGGTCGCTTGGCATTGACCAAACAAACCGTCCAATGCTCAAGGCATCAAGTTGCAACAATACTTTTCGCTAAGTTTCAACGAAATTCGAGGATCACCAATCGAAGTTGACTCCTCGAGATTTGTAAAGTTCGTAGCATTTCCATTAACGGTCTCGACCTTGAACTATCATTTTCATCATACGAACTCGTTTGATGTCAATACTCAGAAACCAAGTCATAAGCGCTCCTTCAATTTTTGGTCAAGCCAAAACAGTTGAATCGGTTACAAGCACTTTATTTTCTTGTGTCCTCGTCCGACAACAAGAAAAAGTAATTTCTATATATTTTCCTCTAAAGAAGTCGTTTACTTTCAAAGTGGGTGTCCTGAGTAAATTCGAAGGTGAACTAACATTCTTCCAACCACCAGTTTTACATAGAAAGGATAACCAAGGATAAAAGAAAACCACAACAAGATTATCATTTCAAGTTTCCAAGAAGTTGGAAAATAATTTCGAATGAGTTGACGACTAAAATTTTGGGATATGCAATTTCAACCAAATCCCTAGGTTCAAATCTAGAAATACTGACTGAGACCGTCGTCAAAATTTCAGAAATTTAAAAGCAGTAGAGGTCGGATAAAACTAAATTTGAAGTAGTTGCGGAGACAAAATAGTAAAATTCTCGGAATTTCAATTTTTGCTTGAAAACAGATTTGGGGTAATTATCAACTTTTGTACTTTTCGAACAAGATTTGTTGACAAGAACCTTTTGGTAGGTAAGGAAATAATTTCAAAGGCTTTTCACTGGAACAGGAAAATAGTTTGAGTTTGTTTTCAAATTCTAGGCTGCAATTTTTTTTTTTTTTTTTTTTTTTTTTTTTTTTTTGAAGAACCCAAAATGTTCGAGCTTTGTAAAATAGAACACTTTAGTAAGGAAAATGCGATTGTCTAAGGTGTAGTCTCTTGACTTATGAGGAAAACATTTTGAGTAATGCAAGAGACGAAAATCAACTTTTGTACAAAGAGGCAAGAATGTAAAATAGTTAATGTAAACTCCTGGTGTGGAAGAAATGTTACGAATTCATTGTCTCAAAAGCAAACACGTGAGGTAAATGCGCAATTTGTCACCTAGATTTTTGAACTTTTCAATTACGCCTTGACGTCACCATTTCAACTTCATTCTAACCACGTAACCAAAGTTGCCTTTCAAGAGTGTGCCACCAACTTTTCTACTTTCTGAAATTCGTGGCGTTATTGACTTCAAAGCAATCAAAGACTCCTTGAAGTAAAGAAAACTGGCTGCTAAAGTTATAATACTTTAAGGATCTTTTCTTGACCACTCTTAGAAACGTTGCTAGTGATCCTACTAAATACCAGTATAAGGTCGTGACCTTATGAACTCAAAGCATACTAACATTTCCAAGTACGTTGCTGGTTCCGCAATCATTTATTTTCCCAACAATTTCTCTGATTATAGGGAACATAATTTCTCAACTCTATGCAGACCAATGGCAACTCAAGAATAGTTTATGTGACTCCACTGGTCTTTCCTCAATTTCTTGTGCTTCCCCACAAAGTAATCTTGTCAGCACAACAATACAACATTAGATTCTCCCGAAGCAACAAAGCTTCATATCGTTTCACCAATTAACAACAAGATTGGGGAGATGCCAAGCTCAAGCAATAATCAATTTCATGTTTGTGTTGCCCTTACAAGTTTCCCTATCAATCCACCACTTGGGAAACACTTGAGTGGTGTCTACCTTACTCGAAAATCACACCTTCTTTCCGTAGAGCATCGATGGGGAACCGCTGCAGTCGGGCCATCGCTCGGAAGGAAGAAGAGGAAATCGAGTGAAAATATGAACACCACTGATCCAAATGACTATATAGGGGTCATTATCTCACTTTTTACTCAATTTTTCACTTTGCTCCACACAACACTCTATATTTTTCAATACGTGCAACAATATATGTAGTACAACAACTTTAATCCATCAATAAAATTTACTCTATAACACTAGCATGGGGGTACACAAATATTCCGTTCAACTTCATCTCGAACTTACTTCTCCGAGTATCAACTCACCCAATATAACCTCGTTAACTCCTTAATGCTCAATCCCCTAATAATTTACCCAACACTTTATCCAATTTTCCATACTTACTACCTTTGGAGCGTTTGTGGTCGAGTGGCATCATGACGGCATTGGCAATTTTAAAAGTTAAACCAAACTTTAAAGCACCACAAGGAAACAAACAAAATTCTCTTTTCAAGGAACCCCAAATGTATCATTATGTTTTAAATCCATTGGAAATTCTTTTAACGACTCGGAAGTAGCTTTAATGAAAAATATTTGCAAGCGAAATAAGGCAATAGGGTATCCTCCAGGAAGAACAAAATAAAGGAAGGACGTCGAAAACATTTTTTTTTTTTTTTTTTTTTTTTTTTTTTTACCAACATACTTTAAAATGTCCAAGAAAACCAAGCGTTTTGCTTAACCAAATTCGACACTTGAAACCTTTGAAAAGAGTTGCTAGATTTGTAAAAACAATTTCAAAAGTACTTCGGAACCTAGAGCTCTGATACCACTTTACTGTGGTGACTCGAGAGGGGGTCCCACAGCGCCGCGACTCCGAGCCAATGAGGAATCGACATGTCACGAATGGCATCTCGATAGCTCATCAACCCAAAACCGCAAGGCCTTTTGAGTTTAGGTTGTTGGTTTACAAAACACTTTCTTGGACAAATCATTCTAGCAACCTAACAACACATTTTCAAAAGCGGAATTCGAAATGGGCTAAGAGTTTTGGGCTTGCGATCGGAGCCCAATTTGGAAAATAAAACACATCTCTAAGTAACGACAAGTATGGGAGACGCGCCCCAGGGTTACGGGTCTCCCGGAATTTTTGTAAACGAGTAGGAAATAAATAAAAAGTAAATAAACAAGCTACTACAAAATCCGATTAAGGACCAAAACCTTCTTTTGATAAAACTAAAGAGAAATGCGCCAAGCCGTGCCATGTGCCTCCCCTGTACGCTTCCCGACCACATGCTCGAAACCTGCACACTATAGTAGGGGTGAGCTTTCGTCCTCGCATGCCCAGTAGGGGCCGACCCAACCATGCTAGGTTTGAAAAATAATATACTTGAAAATATTACTACATAATATTGTGCACGTTTATCGAAAAATGCTTTAAGAAAAGTGGCAACCACAAACATTTGTTTTCTTTCATAAAACATGTGCAGTATGCTTCACACACTTGGAGCTCCGAGATACTTACCTGCCGGCTAAAGTAAAATAAATCAGTGACCGACTTGGTTCGTCCTGAGTACGAGAACCAGCCAACTACTCTGTAGTCTTTGTGACTACAAGTAGCGAAAGTGTCCATTTCCTGGCTCTGAGTCTCCTATGACTGGTTCACTGTCTGTATTTACCTTTCCTTGACAAACATAGGAGCACAGCCCCCTCCGGAGGTTCACGGTTATCGACACCGTGGGATCCCTAGGAATCTACGCGTCTAGGTCCCATTCACTTTCAGGTCACAAGTACACACATACAAGGGTACAGTATCTCAACATGCAAGTCTAGCCTCGGTTTTTCACAATTTGCAATTATCAGTTCTGAAAACACATGTATCACGAGGCATCGACTAATGAACAACCAAAAACGTACTTGCAGGCAACATAATATTATACTAGAGCATTCCACATATAACGAAAAGCCTCTAACAAGGAAGGGACAGCTCACCCTACCTGGAATTGGAGTGCTTGCCCACATTCGGGTTCGTTCCCGACTTTCGATCCTTTATCCAAATCCAAGTGCACACGCTCGGGTCCTTTATAATAAAATTTAACCAATAAGTAACTTGACTTCACTATAACTCAACTAACCGAGCAACCAAAACATTTACTTAATTTCCTTATAGTCCAACGAATTATCTTTTGATCGAAACAGCGATCTAGAGCTTATGCTTGAAAGAGTTTCTTTTGGTAGATAAAATCTATTATCCATTCCTAAATAATCCAAATCCAAATGACATAGCATTTGAATCATTTAGGATATGGTGATCACACTTGGCACTTTCACCTTCTTTTGTTTAGCACTTTTACTTTAAGAAAATAAATCACAACTACCATTCCCGAATGATTTTGTTTACTAAGTTCATTCCGGGATATGATAACTACGAGAATACTTTCATTGTTTTTGTTTCACTAACTTTAATAGAATAACTTAAGCGTAAGAAATCCACCACTTTCTTTGTCAACAACTTCTCAATATTAACATCAATCATAACATTTAGCTTATGTCGTAAAATTGATCCAATCTCAATTTTCAAACTGTTTAAGCCTTTGACCCAAAATGTCATCTTAAATTTACCTTTATTTAATCCATTTTCCAAGCATTCAACATCATGCTCAACACTCACACTTTTTACCCATTTCTAC
Organism: Rosa rugosa; assembly: GCF_958449725.1. Lineage (NCBI taxonomy): Eukaryota > Viridiplantae > Streptophyta > Magnoliopsida > Rosales > Rosaceae > Rosa > Rosa rugosa. The sequence continues at coordinate 35,001,493 of NC_084826.1, forward strand.
AATTTCAATCGTGAGTCACAATACTAAGACTTAACCGAGTCACATAGTTGCTACTAAAAATTTCACACATTAACCATACTCATTCATCGATCAAACAACAGATTACAACCATAATAGTTTCACCAAACAGCAGATTCAAAACCCGGACCCTTACCAATTCTTCTTTTCCAAACTGAAAGCTAATTCCAAATGCTGCAATCCACCACCCATAGTCGTGTAAACACCTAACCAATACCAGATCATTAATAACCAAACCTTGACCATTTCGGTATCCCAAAACAGAACCTGTACATGGTTCTTACCTTCTCCAGTTTCAACTGAAATTAACCCAGCAGCTCCTCCTCCTCCTCCAAAACTCCAAATTCCCGAACTCCACATACCCGAAGTCCTCCAAAAATGCAGAACTCCTTCAACCTCAATTCTCAAATCAAACAGCAGTTGATTAGGGCTTCTCAATCCACATCGAAAATCAGGGTTTTAACCAAGAGAGGGTAAGATAATTACCTAATCGAAACTATCTGGAAATTCGGCATCCATGAGCGGTGGAGCTGCGGTGGCTCATACGCTAGCAGTGGCGCGTGAAGCGCGTACGGCGGCTCTGGTCTGAGTCGGAGGTCGGGGCCCTAGGGTTTTGGTGTTTGACAAGGCGCTGATGATACGCTCAAAGCAAGCGCATAATTTAACCCTGAAAACATCGTTAGTAGTATAAGCAAATAGGGATCGTTCTATTCCGGGGATTGAGGGTACACCTGTCATTGTCAAACAATTAAACAATTAAAATTAAAACAAAGTATAATATTCACAAATGTATTCACAAAATATAAACATTTTACACGAAAAGGGGGGATTTTGTTTTTGGTTTTTTCGAAAATGAAACTAAGTTAACAAAAACAATTAAAATGAAAAAACATAAAAATACGAATGGAATGAAGGAACAAAGATCAAAACCGAAACTTATGATTAAAATTGATTCAAACCCTAATATTGTTCATCTAAGTCATGAGAAAGGAGTTGATCATGTGAAACATTCGAAAGCAAATGAATTCCCATTTTTTACTTTTCAATGCTAATTAACCTAAGCGAAAGCACCTAGATTAATCCTATCAAACATGCAATCAAACCCTAGAAAGCTAGTCAATCATGTCATGTTTAACGCATTACACATAGAGAAAGGCTATCAACTCAAGTGTACAACTTAGTATGGAAAAGTCCACCTAATTGCAATTCTCTTTAATTAAATTCGATCTTTGTACAAAACCTTTACTACTTTGATTCAAGTTTACACAAAACGAAAAGTCGATTTCATGTTCTTAAACCTAGCACCATTCATATCGAAACCCTAAGTGTTTGCAACCACATAAGATTAAAATACAAAAGTTATCTATAACGCAAATTTAATTAAACAAACCCACATAAGCAACTCTCGAATCACAATATATGAATCTGAAAATTCTCAATTAATCATAAAAATTCCAGAAATAATACTTTGTTCAAACATATATGTCAACTAGTTCATAACCAACGAAATTCAAAGCAAAGGTTACAAAGGAGAATAGGATTACACCGTGGATGAAGATGAGATGGATGATTCACGTTGTGGATTCTTGAAACTCGAAAGCAAGCTTCAAGGATGGCTATGGATGGAAGTGCTCACGGCTTCTCTTCTTCTTCTTTGGCCTTGCTTGAACTCGTGGAGATGACTAAACTTGAAACTAGAGGATGGAAAGGAAAATGGAAAGGAAATGGAGAGACAAAGAAGATGGAATGGATGAAGGAATGTCCTTTCTTCTTTGTTGTAGCCTCTATTTATAGGCTACCAAGCAAAACTATTTGGATTTAAACAAATGATGATATGTTAGGTTTGAGCATTTAAACATTAATGGAATTTATTAGGTTTGAATATTTAAACACTAATGGAATTTGTTAGGTTTGAATATTTAAACACTAATGGAATTTGTTAGGTTTGAGTCACTTTCTACTCATTTTTCCTTCAATTAATTCTCCACCAAGACTTCAGATTTTGCCCGTGACTTCTTCATATGAAATGATCCATCATGAGTGTAGATCATTCTGTAAAATTTTCAGAATTTATCTCCATGTGTTTGGGCCGGAATTTCTGCTGGACTCCTTACAGGTCCAGTTTTCCAGTTTTGCTTCTGCAGAAAATTGGGCTGACTGTTTGAAGGCCTTCCACTTCTTTTTGGCTCTTGCACTCTTCATAAGAAATGTTTCTTAGGATGTCTAGAATGGATCTGGAAGGTTTCAGCTCATTTGAAGTTCATTTGGTCAGGTGGTCGCTCCTTCTTCCTTGCTTGGCTTGGTTTCTCCTAGCCGGAGTAGGAAAATGTGTAAAGTTGACCTTTTTAGTGCATTTCCATTTTTCTCCATCATTTTATGGACCTAACACTTATTTCATCATCATCTACTCCAATGTACCTAAAAATAAAAATTGAATTAAAAATCGATTCGTTAAGGAATTAACTAAGCAAAATGTGAGGAATTAACTATTAAAATACCACATTAAAATGCTCCTATCAGCTGACTCGATTCTTGATGGTGGTTTCGCTCGGTTTGAACTGGAGGCCGGAAAACGAAGACATGCAGAGGCAATACTCCGGTGACGATGCGTGCGGTAGTCTTCCGGCGTCGATCGTCAGCGAAACTTTGGGGTTTCAATGCTCGGTTTGGTCTGGGCACGTTGGTGTCGGCGGTGTGTTGAAATGATGGTCGGAGATGGAAGCTCTGGCCGGCCAACCCGGCGGGACTGTGGTGGTCGTCTGTGGAGATTAACGACGATGCTTGGTGGTGATCTCAGTTGGGCTTTGGTCAGATTTTGGTGCTGGTTCGATTAGTGGTGATGGTGTGGTGAGATGGTGGCCGGAGCTGGAGTCTCCGGCGGTGTCAGAGAGAAGGAGAACGAAAGAGAGAGGTTGGGGTCGATGCATGGCTTCAATTTCTCTTGGGTTTGGGTCGCATCTTCGTGCTGCATTGATGGGTGGTGGCGATTTTGCAAGGTGGTGGCCGGAGATAGTGGCTTCTGGCGCTTGCAGAGGGAAGAAGAAGAAAGAGGGGACGAGAGGTCGGGAGAGAGAGAGAAGGGAGGACGCGGCTGCAAGGGAGAAAAAGGGAGAGTTTTGGTTTTAGGGTTTCCCATTTTTCCTATTTATACTTGTGTACGTGAAATACCAATTTTGCCCTTGCGATGAATTACGAAACTCTCCTAGCTGATTTCCTTCGGGTTTTTGGGCTCGTAACTTTCCTTTCCCTTGTCCTTAGTAATTTCTCGACGTCGTCCTAAACCTAAAACTCGATTTCGTTAGAACTAAAAATTAAAATCGTCACTACAAGTCTTCTTTTCAAATTTGCTTCGACGATCTTTGCTTCAATGAACTTTAGTAACCTTCTAGGCCCAAATGAAAGAAATCTCGGCCCAAACCTAAATCATAAGGCCCAATAGGTGGTCTCGATACCAAAATAATTTCCAAAATAAATTCCTTCACTTAAATTACCTTGCGGAAAAATCTTATTGGCGAAAAATTACATTCTAAAAATTAAACAAAATTTTCGGGGGCTCACACTCTACCCCCCTTAAAATAAATTTCGTCCTCGAAATTTGCCCAATACATGAATAAGAGAGGTTACTTCTTTTCACCTCGGGCTCGAGTTTGCACAAGACATTGTTTTACCTTCCTCTGATACTTTTTGAACCTTTACCATTCACATGGTACATCTTACTCCACTTATGGGGACGACCTCATCAAACTCTATAACCATTTGTTTTTCGCAAATTGCACTTTTCCTCTATCACATTGTGTGTGTATGTGCAAACATTTGATTTCATTGTCTCATCCAACTCCTCTGAGCTCAATGCCATATACAAAGACATTATAATTTTAGCCTTTCCGAATAATTCAAAGAGTCTTATAACAAATCGGGGACTAACACTTAGTCACCCACTAATCTCAATAACCACATACTGCAAAGCAGTGGCAAATCCACTCGTCGACCTCATTTCCACAACTAAATGACCAACATTTTAGTGTAAGAATCCTCAAGCATTACTTGTAAACAATTCGCGTGGAATGCCCCGTCACACATTATCTTACACAACACAATGACATTCGTAAAACTTTCACAATTCGTGCTTCCATTAATTTCATATCCCCATTCCGGAGCTATCTTTATCAATTCAGTAAGTGTTCCTATCATACGTTCCATAGGATACACTTTATTCCGTGAATCATGCTTCTTTTCGATTAGCAACTTGCTAAATAGTAACTTTGTTGCAACCATGCAATAATAGCTTACTTTTCAAAATCACTGAAAACAAATTGACGTCTACGCTCAATTCCCATTTAACGAGAGTATAAAATTACTCGGGAATTTGAGCCTTAAATATAAGTGGCAACCAAGGAGAGAAACCGAGCTTTCTCCATTGGTCAACCTAAATAAGTTTCGTAAAGCGTCACTACGAATGACACGTCAACGATGTCATCACTGTCGTCCGCCTCGTAGTTATCAACGATCTTGGTTGTCATACCTCATGCACACTTATACGTAGCTTAGCGGATACTGTTTACTCCATGAACAAACAATTGTGGCAGCTTGTACATATGACGTCGAAACCAAGCAAACGATTCAGTAAATTCGATGTCACATTGTGAAATCGCAACACCTAAGTACCTACAACACGTCATGAGACACCAATCAATAGGTCGCTTGGCATTGACCAAACAAACCGTCCAATGCTCAAGGCATCAAGTTGCAACAATACTTTTCGCTAAGTTTCAACGAAATTCGAGGATCACCAATCGAAGTTGACTCCTCGAGATTTGTAAAGTTCGTAGCATTTCCATTAACGGTCTCGACCTTGAACTATCATTTTCATCATACGAACTCGTTTGATGTCAATACTCAGAAACCAAGTCATAAGCGCTCCTTCAATTTTTGGTCAAGCCAAAACAGTTGAATCGGTTACAAGCACTTTATTTTCTTGTGTCCTCGTCCGACAACAAGAAAAAGTAATTTCTATATATTTTCCTCTAAAGAAGTCGTTTACTTTCAAAGTGGGTGTCCTGAGTAAATTCGAAGGTGAACTAACATTCTTCCAACCACCAGTTTTACATAGAAAGGATAACCAAGGATAAAAGAAAACCACAACAAGATTATCATTTCAAGTTTCCAAGAAGTTGGAAAATAATTTCGAATGAGTTGACGACTAAAATTTTGGGATATGCAATTTCAACCAAATCCCTAGGTTCAAATCTAGAAATACTGACTGAGACCGTCGTCAAAATTTCAGAAATTTAAAAGCAGTAGAGGTCGGATAAAACTAAATTTGAAGTAGTTGCGGAGACAAAATAGTAAAATTCTCGGAATTTCAATTTTTGCTTGAAAACAGATTTGGGGTAATTATCAACTTTTGTACTTTTCGAACAAGATTTGTTGACAAGAACCTTTTGGTAGGTAAGGAAATAATTTCAAAGGCTTTTCACTGGAACAGGAAAATAGTTTGAGTTTGTTTTCAAATTCTAGGCTGCAATTTTTTTTTTTTTTTTTTTTTTTTTTTTTTTTTTGAAGAACCCAAAATGTTCGAGCTTTGTAAAATAGAACACTTTAGTAAGGAAAATGCGATTGTCTAAGGTGTAGTCTCTTGACTTATGAGGAAAACATTTTGAGTAATGCAAGAGACGAAAATCAACTTTTGTACAAAGAGGCAAGAATGTAAAATAGTTAATGTAAACTCCTGGTGTGGAAGAAATGTTACGAATTCATTGTCTCAAAAGCAAACACGTGAGGTAAATGCGCAATTTGTCACCTAGATTTTTGAACTTTTCAATTACGCCTTGACGTCACCATTTCAACTTCATTCTAACCACGTAACCAAAGTTGCCTTTCAAGAGTGTGCCACCAACTTTTCTACTTTCTGAAATTCGTGGCGTTATTGACTTCAAAGCAATCAAAGACTCCTTGAAGTAAAGAAAACTGGCTGCTAAAGTTATAATACTTTAAGGATCTTTTCTTGACCACTCTTAGAAACGTTGCTAGTGATCCTACTAAATACCAGTATAAGGTCGTGACCTTATGAACTCAAAGCATACTAACATTTCCAAGTACGTTGCTGGTTCCGCAATCATTTATTTTCCCAACAATTTCTCTGATTATAGGGAACATAATTTCTCAACTCTATGCAGACCAATGGCAACTCAAGAATAGTTTATGTGACTCCACTGGTCTTTCCTCAATTTCTTGTGCTTCCCCACAAAGTAATCTTGTCAGCACAACAATACAACATTAGATTCTCCCGAAGCAACAAAGCTTCATATCGTTTCACCAATTAACAACAAGATTGGGGAGATGCCAAGCTCAAGCAATAATCAATTTCATGTTTGTGTTGCCCTTACAAGTTTCCCTATCAATCCACCACTTGGGAAACACTTGAGTGGTGTCTACCTTACTCGAAAATCACACCTTCTTTCCGTAGAGCATCGATGGGGAACCGCTGCAGTCGGGCCATCGCTCGGAAGGAAGAAGAGGAAATCGAGTGAAAATATGAACACCACTGATCCAAATGACTATATAGGGGTCATTATCTCACTTTTTACTCAATTTTTCACTTTGCTCCACACAACACTCTATATTTTTCAATACGTGCAACAATATATGTAGTACAACAACTTTAATCCATCAATAAAATTTACTCTATAACACTAGCATGGGGGTACACAAATATTCCGTTCAACTTCATCTCGAACTTACTTCTCCGAGTATCAACTCACCCAATATAACCTCGTTAACTCCTTAATGCTCAATCCCCTAATAATTTACCCAACACTTTATCCAATTTTCCATACTTACTACCTTTGGAGCGTTTGTGGTCGAGTGGCATCATGACGGCATTGGCAATTTTAAAAGTTAAACCAAACTTTAAAGCACCACAAGGAAACAAACAAAATTCTCTTTTCAAGGAACCCCAAATGTATCATTATGTTTTAAATCCATTGGAAATTCTTTTAACGACTCGGAAGTAGCTTTAATGAAAAATATTTGCAAGCGAAATAAGGCAATAGGGTATCCTCCAGGAAGAACAAAATAAAGGAAGGACGTCGAAAACATTTTTTTTTTTTTTTTTTTTTTTTTTTTTTTACCAACATACTTTAAAATGTCCAAGAAAACCAAGCGTTTTGCTTAACCAAATTCGACACTTGAAACCTTTGAAAAGAGTTGCTAGATTTGTAAAAACAATTTCAAAAGTACTTCGGAACCTAGAGCTCTGATACCACTTTACTGTGGTGACTCGAGAGGGGGTCCCACAGCGCCGCGACTCCGAGCCAATGAGGAATCGACATGTCACGAATGGCATCTCGATAGCTCATCAACCCAAAACCGCAAGGCCTTTTGAGTTTAGGTTGTTGGTTTACAAAACACTTTCTTGGACAAATCATTCTAGCAACCTAACAACACATTTTCAAAAGCGGAATTCGAAATGGGCTAAGAGTTTTGGGCTTGCGATCGGAGCCCAATTTGGAAAATAAAACACATCTCTAAGTAACGACAAGTATGGGAGACGCGCCCCAGGGTTACGGGTCTCCCGGAATTTTTGTAAACGAGTAGGAAATAAATAAAAAGTAAATAAACAAGCTACTACAAAATCCGATTAAGGACCAAAACCTTCTTTTGATAAAACTAAAGAGAAATGCGCCAAGCCGTGCCATGTGCCTCCCCTGTACGCTTCCCGACCACATGCTCGAAACCTGCACACTATAGTAGGGGTGAGCTTTCGTCCTCGCATGCCCAGTAGGGGCCGACCCAACCATGCTAGGTTTGAAAAATAATATACTTGAAAATATTACTACATAATATTGTGCACGTTTATCGAAAAATGCTTTAAGAAAAGTGGCAACCACAAACATTTGTTTTCTTTCATAAAACATGTGCAGTATGCTTCACACACTTGGAGCTCCGAGATACTTACCTGCCGGCTAAAGTAAAATAAATCAGTGACCGACTTGGTTCGTCCTGAGTACGAGAACCAGCCAACTACTCTGTAGTCTTTGTGACTACAAGTAGCGAAAGTGTCCATTTCCTGGCTCTGAGTCTCCTATGACTGGTTCACTGTCTGTATTTACCTTTCCTTGACAAACATAGGAGCACAGCCCCCTCCGGAGGTTCACGGTTATCGACACCGTGGGATCCCTAGGAATCTACGCGTCTAGGTCCCATTCACTTTCAGGTCACAAGTACACACATACAAGGGTACAGTATCTCAACATGCAAGTCTAGCCTCGGTTTTTCACAATTTGCAATTATCAGTTCTGAAAACACATGTATCACGAGGCATCGACTAATGAACAACCAAAAACGTACTTGCAGGCAACATAATATTATACTAGAGCATTCCACATATAACGAAAAGCCTCTAACAAGGAAGGGACAGCTCACCCTACCTGGAATTGGAGTGCTTGCCCACATTCGGGTTCGTTCCCGACTTTCGATCCTTTATCCAAATCCAAGTGCACACGCTCGGGTCCTTTATAATAAAATTTAACCAATAAGTAACTTGACTTCACTATAACTCAACTAACCGAGCAACCAAAACATTTACTTAATTTCCTTATAGTCCAACGAATTATCTTTTGATCGAAACAGCGATCTAGAGCTTATGCTTGAAAGAGTTTCTTTTGGTAGATAAAATCTATTATCCATTCCTAAATAATCCAAATCCAAATGACATAGCATTTGAATCATTTAGGATATGGTGATCACACTTGGCACTTTCACCTTCTTTTGTTTAGCACTTTTACTTTAAGAAAATAAATCACAACTACCATTCCCGAATGATTTTGTTTACTAAGTTCATTCCGGGATATGATAACTACGAGAATACTTTCATTGTTTTTGTTTCACTAACTTTAATAGAATAACTTAAGCGTAAGAAATCCACCACTTTCTTTGTCAACAACTTCTCAATATTAACATCAATCATAACATTTAGCTTATGTCGTAAAATTGATCCAATCTCAATTTTCAAACTGTTTAAGCCTTTGACCCAAAATGTCATCTTAAATTTACCTTTATTTAATCCATTTTCCAAGCATTCAACATCATGCTCAACACTCACACTTTTTACCCATTTCTACAATTTCAATCGTGAGTCACAATACTAAGACTTAACCGAGTCACATAGTTGCTACTAAAAATTTCACACATTAACCATACTCATTCATCGATCAAACAACAGATTACAACCATAATAGTTTCACCAAACAGCAGATTCAAAACCCGGACCCTTACCAATTCTTCTTTTCCAAACTGAAAGCTAATTCCAAATGCTGCAATCCACCACCCATAGTCGTGTAAACACCTAACCAATACCAGATCATTAATAACCAAACCTTGACCATTTCGGTATCCCAAAACAGAACCTGTACATGGTTCTTACCTTCTCCAGTTTCAACTGAAATTAACCCAGCAGCTCCTCCTCCTCCTCCAAAACTCCAAATTCCCGAACTCCACATACCCGAAGTCCTCCAAAAATGCAGAACTCCTTCAACCTCAATTCTTAAATCAAACAGCAGTTGATTAGGGCTTCTCAATCCACATCGAAAATCAGGGTTTTAACCAAGAGAGGGTAAGATAATTACCTAATCGAAACTATCTGGAAATTCGGCATCCATGAGCGGTGGAGCTGCGGTGGCTCATACGCCAGCAGTGGCGCGTGAAGCGCGTACGGCGGCTCTGGTCTGAGTCGGAGGTCGGGGCCCTAGGGTTTTGGTGTTTGACAAGGCGCTGACTCGATTCTTGATGGTGGTTTCGCTCGGTTTGAACTGGAGGCCGGAAAGCGAAGACATGCAGAGGCAATACTCCGGTGACGATGCGTGCGGTAGTCTTCCGGCGTCGATCGTCAGCGAAACTTTGGGGTTTCAATGCTCGGTTTGGTCTGGGCACGTTGGTGTCGGCGGTGTGTTGAAATGATGGTCGGAGATGGAAGCTCTGGCCGGCCAACCCGGCGGGACTGTGGTGGTCGTCTGTGGAGATTAACGACGATGCTTGGTGGTGATCTCAGTTGGGCTTTGGTCAGATTTTGGTGCTGGTTCGATTAGTGGTGATGGTGTGGTGAGATGGTGGCCGGAGCTGGAGTCTCCGGCGGTGTCAGAGAGAAGGAGAACGAAAGAGAGAGGTTGGGGTCGATGCATGGCTTCAATTTCTCTTGGGTTTGGGTCGCATCTTCGTGCTGCATTGATGGGTGGTGGCGATTTTGCAAGGTGGTGGCCGGAGATAGTGGCTTCTGGCGCTTGCAGAGGGAAGAAGAAGAAAGAGGGGACGAGAGGTCGGGAGAGAGAGAGAAGGGAGGACGCGGCTGCAAGGGAGAAAAAGGGAGAGTTTTGGTTTTAGGGTTTCCCATTTTTCCTATTTATACTTGTGTACGTGAAATACCAATTTTGCCCTTGCGATGAATTACGAAACTCTCCTAGCTGATTTCCTTCGGGTTTTTGGGCTCGTAACTTTCCTTTCCCTTGTCCTTAGTAATTTCTCGACGTCGTCCTAAACCTAAAACTCGATTTCGTTAGAACTAAAAATTAAAATCGTCACTACAAGTCTTCTTTTCAAATTTGCTTCGACGATCTTTGCTTCAATGAACTTTAGTAACCTTCTAGGCCCAAATGAAAGAAATCTCGGCCCAAACCTAAATCATAAGGCCCAATAGGTGGTCTCGATACCAAAATAATTTCCAAAATAAATTCCTTCACTTAAATTACCTTGCGGAAAAATCTTATTGGCGAAAAATTACATTCTAAAAATTAAACAAAATTTTCGGGGGCTCACAACTATGATTTTGTAGTGATCTCCTGAACTAAATTTCTATGCAGGGATTACTGATTTTGCTTAATTCTTATTGTGGGTATAGTTGTGGGTTGTGATCTGTAGTGATTGGAAATGAGTATGTTTTCCTGGTTGTGCCGTTGAGGCAAGGGAATGGTGATCTGATAGATTGTGGGGACGTGAAATGTTTAAAATATTGGGAGTTATTTGTATTGTTGGAGATTGTGGGAAGTGAGATAAAATGAATTGAGAGTCAGAGCATGTGGGTTTTAGTTGAGTTGAAATTATTGAGCATGATATTGATTAGTTTGAAACTTGATGTTTTGTTGTGATAATTAAATATTGTTTCTTTAATTATCTCACGAATTGAGAAATTATAAGCATGAGTGACGTGAGTCACTTTATTTGAGTTTACTCATACGGGCTGAAAAGCTTACCGGGTTTGTTGTTTACATTCCTGGTGCACTATTCTATGGTGTAGGGGTTATTGTGCAGGTTAGAATATCGAGTGATCGTTATCGAAGCTGAGGTGGACTTTCCGTCACGTGGGTGTAGAAGGGCGCTTATACTTGTAGTCTTCCGCTGTGTAGTGAGTTGGTGAGAGTGGTTACACGTTGAATTGATATTCAGTTTAATTTGTAAACTATTGTAATGTAATATGTGACTCTAAAGAACGAGTCGGTATTGACATTGTGAGTTTAGTTTGTGTAGTTGCTTGTTTTATTTGAAAAAATTTCTAAGAGTCTTCTTGTGATTGTTTGTTCTCGCGTTTCGGATTTGAATTCCTTTATTCAAAATTCGGGGCGTGACAGTTTGGTATCAGAGCGTAAGGTACATATTTGGTGATTGTCAGTACTACCCGAGTGATGGCCCGTCTGCAGCGGATCCCCATCTGATGCTCTTCAGTACTGATATAATCATTGGGTATGTCGTAGTGTTAGGTGTCAGTCAGGGCATAAGTCTTTGGAACTTTAGGTTTGCCCTGTAGGTGAAGGGGTGGAGCTTTGTGTAGCTTCTTTGAGTTGTAGTCTTTGAGGAATGGGAACCTCTGGATTAGACTCTGATTGAGTGGTTGAGGATGGTTTTCATGGAAAATCGTATCCTTTGTGCGGAGTAGTCGTTTGGTTGTTGGGGTCATGGCGTTTGACCTATGCTTGTATCTAAAGTTGGTACAAGTATTTGACCAGTAGTTGTTGTGCTTTTCCTAAGTTGGATCAGCAGATGATTTGGGATTGGAAGATACTTATCGGTTATTAGTTTCTTGTTGATAGTGTTGTGATTTAGTGGAGCATTCATTCCTGCACATCTGTTTGGTGTTTGGGATGGCTTCGGTATATCTAGCTAGCTGTTGGGGTGTGGTCTGAGTTCTAGTGTGGTATTGAGAATGATTGTGGAATGCTGCTTCTCTGATTGTTGTTGTGATAGAAATTTTCTGCAATTTGATTGTGTTTGTGGAATGCTTTGTGATGACCTATGTGTAGGTTAGCTGAGGCTAAACCTTACTGTAATCTTGGTTATGAGATGGTAGGAATTGATGAGTGATTATGCATGCCTTATTTTGATGGTGATTGAGACCTTGGTGTAGTTTTGATTGGTGAAACAAATCCCTTGTGAGTTGGAAATGTTTCACTGTAATGTTGTTTGCGTAGTGGAATGCTTTTGTGGCAGCCTTTGTGGCAATGCCTTTTGTAGCAGCTTTTGTAGCAGTGCTAGTGTGACAGGCAGCTTGTGTAGCAGTGCTTGTGTGGCAGCCTTTGTGGCAGTGCCTTTTGTAGCAGCTTTTGTAGCAGTGCTTGTGTGGCAGCCTTTGTGGTAGTGCCAGTAGTGCTTTTGTAGCAGCTTTTATGGCAGTACTTGTAGTGCTTGTGTGGCAGTACTGGGTGGTGGTCTATGTGACAATGATTATGTGTGTAATGTTATGTGTTGATTTATGTGTGAGTATGGTCATTGTTGTGGTAGTAGAGGATCTATACCACTTTGATAGTAATTACAATGACAGGTTTCATTCTTAATTCTTGTGTAATGTTGGGGTTGTATGATTGGCGAAGTGATGCAGATACTGTTGTGATAACAGGATTCTGGACTCTTATGTAGTTTGTACATAGAGCCGTAGTTTTACAGACTGAGGTCTGTTGGACCTGATGCGTTTTCAGTGAAGGGTGGAGATTCGACGATTAGGTTTGTCTTATCTCCTTGTGTTCTGGTTATGCGGAACACATGAGGTGATTATGATGAAGATGATGACTACAATAGATCCAGTGTGTTGATCGTGGTGCTGTTGGAAAGGGATGTTGATGCGACTATTGTGGATGATCGGCTTGTTTTTCCAGACGGGACTACATAGCAACTTGGATCGAGGGATATTGACTTGCTCAGTATCTTGTGGAGGCATCGTGTGGAGAGCATTACTTGCATGAGGGCGTGGACTGGATTTGAGAACGAGTTAGCCTTACCTGATTGTTGGGTAGTGCGCTTAAATTTCGGGACGAAATTTCTTTAAGGAGGGTAGAATGTAAGACCCCGAAAATTCGTTATTTATTTCTAATGGTTTTCGGGAATTAGTAAAGTGTTCGGTTGTACGATTTTGTGGCTCGTGAATGGAGCGGAAGTGTTTCGGACGAATTGTTAGTCGAAGAATATGGTTTTAGGGGGGTGGCAATGGTTGACTTTTTATACGTTGGGTTTCTCCGAAAACTTCCTTCACGAAAGTCGTAGAGCGCGTCGATACGAGTTCGTGGACATGTGGAATGCGGAAATCGGAGTTCGTATGAAGAAGTTATGGCCGTCGGAAAAACTTTCCATTTTGGTATATATGGGATTTTTTCGGAAAAATATCAGAAAAATCTGACTTTCCATTTTGGGAAAGTTTTCTCTCTCCTCTCTCCCGACCCGGTTTCGCCCCTCCCACTTCGCCGGCCGATATCTTCACCTTCCGGCCACCAATCGGTGCGATTCCAAAGGGAATCCTGCTCTCCTCAGTCCCCTCTACACGTCTGTGGTGGTTATTCGTCGTGGGAAGCACCGTACACGGCGGTACAAGGCCGAGAAGTTGCACGGTGGAGCTGCAGATCGCCTCAAATCGCCGGCCTTGGTTCTCCCATCTCCGGCCACTATAGCTCGAGTTCTTTGAGGGCTTTTCTTGCCCAGAGGACGTAGATGCTTCCCTCCAAGCGGCTTGCAACGATTCAAAGTGTGGAGGTCGAATTTGGAAGATTGGGAATCTAGGGTTCATTGGTTTTCTGAAATTGCGAGGTAAATTCCGGCCAAATGGCTTTGATTCTGACTTTGTGCTAGTTATGAATGTTTTAATTGGAGTTGAGATGAAGAACTTTGATGTTGGAAGTTTTGTCAAATTTTGACTTTGGTTTGGTGGCGGTGCCGCCACTGTGGTGGTGGTTTCCGGCGGCTTCCGGTCACCTCTAGGGCAGTTTCTGCTCCTCATTGCGATCTACTCGTCGATACGAGCATTTCAATATATAGTTTGTAATTTTTGGAAATCGTATGAGCATGTTCTGAATTTTCCAAGTTTTAGGGTTTTTCGGTTCGATCGGTTTTCTATCCGTGAGGATTCGGCTGTCCGATCGACTTGTAGTTTTGATATAGTGATCATTGATGTGTTCCGAAGACGTTGGATGGTCTCGGATGAGGATCCGACTGTGGATCGTCGTATAATTGTGTTTTGTGAATTGTGTGTTTTGTGTGGTATTGAGTGTGACCTTGATGTGATTAGGTGATTGACGGAATTGCGTGAGCGGAGTTTGGATGATTTTGTGCTTGTCTTGGTATTTATGTGAAGACGCAGCTGGAGTTAGAGGTGAGTAAATCTCACGTGGTTCATTTACGAACGGATTTATTTATTACTCGGAATTACTTGTTTAGTTGTTAAATCATTTTCAAAATAAATTATTTGTTTTAAAATATATGAACTTGATCGACAACGGTTCATGGGTAGGTTAAAACAATGTTTTGATATAAAATGATTTTTGAGAAGTATAATTTATAAAACTATAGTTGGTATTAGTGGTCATTCCTGCGTGAATGACTACGTATATATATATTTACGTGGAATATATATATTGGATGGTGTGACATTGGTGAAGTAATGATTGAGAGTTGATTGGATTATTATTTCGAGCATTTACTCTTTACGGGAATACGATATATCATGTAAGTGTTGATTTTATTGTGCTGTAGAGTTTATTGTGTTGAAGGGTATTTTGAGTTGAGTGTAGCGGTATACAATTCATCATGTGGGTGATTGATGTAATTGTATTAAAAGAGTATTTGGAGTTGATGGGTGATCATCTACTTTAGTCAAAGTCGATGGGTGAACATCGATTTTCGACTTTAGTTTGAGATTGATGGGTGATCATCGGCTCTAGTGTGAGTTGTTGACCTGTGTGGTGATCTGTGTGATGACCTGTGTGGTGACCTGTGTGGTGATCTGTGTGATGACCTGTGTGGGTGTGATGAGCTGTGTGGTGGTTGGCGTTATTAATGGATGTTTTTAGTAAATGTTTCTATTTATTTCTATTATTGTATTGTTTGTTTTCTTGGTAATCTCCTGAACTAAATTCTATGCAGGGATTACTGTTCTGAATTGATTGTTTTAATGTAATTCCCTGAACTAAACTTTATGCAGGGATTACTATGAATTCTTTTGTTTGTTTTAATGTAATCTCCTGAACTAAGTTATATGCAGGGATTACTATTTTCTGAATTAATTGGTTTCATCGTAATCTTCTGAACTAAACTATATGCAGGGATTACTATGATTTTGTAGTGATCTCCTGAACTAAATTTCTATGCAGGGATTACTGATTTTGCTTAATTCTTATTGTGGGTATAGTTGTGGGTTGTGATCTGTAGTGATTGGAAATGAGTATGTTTTCCTGGTTGTGCCGTTGAGGCAAGGGAATGGTGATCTGATAGATTGTGGGGACGTGAAATGTTTAAAATATTGGGAGTTATTTGTATAGTTGGAGATTGTGGGAAGTGAGATAAAATGAATTGAGAGTCAGAGCATGTGGGTTTTAGTTGAGTTGAAATTATTGAGCATGATATTGATTAGTTTGAAACTTGATGTTTTGTTGTGATAATTAAATATTGTTGCTTTAATTATCTCACGAATTGAGAAATTATAAGCATGAGTGACGTGAGTCACTTTATTTGAGTTTACTCATACGGGCTGAAAAGCTTACCGGGTTTGTTGTTTACATTCCTGGTGCACTATTCTATGGTGTAGGGGTTATTGTGCAGGTTAGAATATCGAGTGATCGTTATCGAAGCTGAGGTGGACTTTCCGTCACGTGGGTGTAGAAGGGCGCTTATACTTGTAGTCTTCCGCTGTGTAGTGAGTTGGTGAGAGTGGTTACACGTTGAATTGATATTCAGTTTAATTTGTAAACTATTGTAATGTAATATGTGACTCTAAAGAACGAGTCGGTATTGACATTGTGAGTTTAGTTTGTGTAGTTGCTTGTTTTATTTGAAAAAATTTCTAAGAGTCTTCTTGTGATTGTTTGTTCTCGCGTTTCGGATTTGAATTCCTTTATTCAAAATTCGGGGCGTGACACTACGGACGACCATTGGGGTGCTTGAAGGCTTAATCTTGTCAGTGTTGAAACGCCTAAGCATCTTTTGGGTATAAGCTGATTGATGAATCAAGATACCATCTCTACGGTGCTCAAGTTCCAAACCGAGGCAACGTACCACTTAGGTGTCGAATGATATCTTTAACACTAGTCCAATGACGTCGTATTGGCGTAAAGCTATATCTAGCTAACAAGTTCACAACGAAAGAGATGTCTGGTCATGTGCATTGAGCTAAGTACAACAATGCGCCTATTTCACTTAGGTAGGGCACTTCTGCCTCTAGCACATGTTCGTCGTCATCTTTTGGACTAAATGGATTCTACTTTGGATCAAGACTATGGACGACCATTGGGGTGCTTGAAGGCTTAACTTTATCAGAATTGAAACGCCTAAGCATCTTTTGGGTATAAGCTTATTGGTGAATCAGAATACCATCTTCACGGTGCTCAAGTTCCAAACCGAGGCAAAACCGTGTTTTCCCAAGATTTTTCATCTCAAACTCGGATATCAAGTGTTCAGCGGTTTCTCTTAATTCTTTAAGGGTGCGAATTATATTCATGTCGTCGACATAAACCGCTACTATTGCAAGTCCGGAACTTGTCCTTTTAATGAACACACATGGGCATAGTTCATTGTTGACATATCCCTTACCAATCAAGTAGTCACTTAGACAGTTATACCACATCCGTCCGGATTGTTTCAATCCATATAGTGAGTGTTTCAACCTTATAGCAAACGCGCTCCGTGGTTTAGAGCCACTTAATTTGGGTAACTAAAGTCCATCTGATACGCTAGAAAACAAGCGCGCAATTTAACCCTGCAAAATGTAGTTGTCAGTATAGAATAAGTAGGGATCGTTCTAGCCGGGGATTGAGGGTACATCTGTAATTGCAAAAATAAATAAATAATTAATAAAAAAAAAAAATATTATTTACAAAAATAAAACAAAGAATAAAAATATATACATATTAACACAAATAGGGGGTTTTAGGATTATAAAATAAAAAATGAAAATAAAATAAAGAAAATGTAAAAACATATATACAAGATGGAACGCAAGGAACAAAGATCAAACCACAATCATATGCATGAAATTCAATTACAAATCCTATTGTTGATTATCTATGTCATGAGAAATAAGTTGACCATGTGAAACATTAATAAGCAAACGATTTCCTATTTTTTACTTTCCTTCAATATTTAATCTAAGTGAAAGCACCTAAATTAAACCTATTGAACATGCAATCATAGTCTAGAAAGCTAGCTACTCAAGAACACATTCAATGCATGAAGAACAAAGAAAGGATGTCAACCAAAGTGCACAACCTAGTATGAGAAAGCTCATCTATTTGCAATCCTCCTTAATTGATTTCGACTTTTGTCCAAAGCCTTTACTACTTAAATCTAGCTCCAATTACATGCATATATCCTAAGTTGGCCATCAAAGAACACATACATATAAAAGTTTTCTGTAAAACAAAATCAATTAAGCAATCTCACATAAGCAACATATAAATCAACATAAAGAAATCACAAATTTATTTCAAAACATATAAACGGGCTTTAAACTTTGCCCTTAACGTCATGTTAACTAGAATTCATAACTCTACGAATCAAACAAAGGAAAATAAAAGAAAGTATGAAATACACCGTGAAAAATGGATGACAAGCCTTGAGACGAAGAACTTGAAGATCCTTGAAAGCAAGCAATCTTCTAGGGACGACACAAGGATGGATGGTGGCTAGGATCTTGATGTATTGCATGACTTCTTCTCCTCCTTTGTTGAGACACAGAGCTTCTGAAGACTAGAGAATGGAAAGAATTTTTCTGATTTTTATTTTCTGAGAGGGGAAAGGTGTGGTGTGTTGAGTTGTGGTGTGTAGAATTGTGTATAGAATACTCCTATTTATAGGAGGATGGCAGCTCAGTCTCCAAGTCTTCAAGATTGATCCACACAGCATTAACCAATCAGATAATGCCACGTCAGCTCTGCTATGTCATCCAACCAATTAAAAAGCTCCAAAATCAATCCCTAATATATTGTTGCTGATTTTCCCATGATTTAATCTCATTTTATTCACAATTTTCGGCCAAATATCTAGGCATGAACCTAGACAATGTATCTGGATGCATTTTGGACCTTTTCTTCCTTAAATCTCTCCATGGTTTTATCCTTAATGTTCTCCCCTTGATTTTCACATTAAAATTGCAGATTTTATTCTCTAATTTCAGCCAACATATCTTGAGGGAATTAAGGAACCAATCTGAACCTGTTTTGAGCCTTTTCTTGTTGCACAATCCCTTGAAACTCTCCCTTGATATTCTCAACGTAATCTCCTTGATTCTCTCCTTGATTTTCACATTATCTCCATCATTTCCCATGCAAAAATCAGATTTAATCTCCCATAATATCTCCCACGTCATCTTTAAGTCATGTGGTCTCCTAATGTCTTCAGGTTTCCTGGCCTCATCAGGATTCCTGCATTGACTGGGATTCCTAGTCGGATCAGGAAAACTCCATTTCTTCATTTCAGCTCATTTCTGCATCCCTTCTGCCTTTAAGCTCATTTCTTCTCCATTTATTCGATGTACCTAGAAAATAGAAACTAACACTACACCAATTTTTCAATCAGACGACAGTTTTTCACTGTCGTCTGAGTATAAGGTTTGCTGTTGTCTATCTCAATGCCGTCTGATACATGAATCAGACAATACCAGAAAACTGTCGTCTGATAAAATTTAGTACAACAGCAGTTACTACCCAGTCTATTGTCTGAATACCACAAAGAACAACAGAGTTGGTACCTTCACTCTTGTGCAAAGCAATTTCAGTTGGTAGATGCTGGAAGGATGGGACGTGTAAAGAACAGTTGGAGAACATTTTTTTGTAAAAAACTGTTGTCTGAAGGACGCTTGGAGATCAGCAAAGTAATTGAATACTATTGACTAACTTTGAACCAGACAACAGAAAAGTTGTTAAAGCCATTGTGTGTTATTGCATCCTAAAACAAAATATGTTTAATAACTATTGTAGATAGATGATCCAGACAATAGTTTTTTCTTTCTTTTTTCTTCATGTTCATTTGTTAGACAATGGTTTATTGTTGGTGTTGAATTGTCTGAGATAGAAGAGAAGACATACATTCTGTACAATTGAACAACACATCCTTAATTCCAAAAACCATTTCATTCCATAAGCAATATTCATCCCAACATTTACAAGGAATTAACACTGCCTAGGTGCCTATAAATACATAAACCCAAAAAATATAAACTTGTCCATAAAATGTGTCCATTGCACATTAACCATGCCTATAACTAAAGCAAATGTGATAGTGATCCCTTTCCGGCATCCTAAAGTGTCCTAGAACAGAAATTTTCCTTGCTGAGATGCTGCAGATAATTAACAGAGAACAAAGGCTCAGGGCCTGCTTTGTTTACTTTAGCTTTATTCACTGAGCATGTCTACCAATCTAGGAGTAAGTGGAATCCACAGGTGCTCTCCATAACCTACATCCATAAGTAGAAGTAAATATATGCAACTGATGACCTGGAAACTGGAAATTAGTAAACTGTAGGCTGCTGTTTAAAGAAGATCCAAGAGACAAAACATGACCAGAACATGATCTTTTATATCAATTGCAGTTGGGCATGTAATTCCATTTTTCACCATCCTGCATATGTACACCAACCCATCTATTATCAATTAGCAGGAAGATCCCAGCTTTGTAATTATGGTTTAAGCTAAAGCCAAGCAGTTCTTTGTATATGATATCACCATCATCTACTTATCAAGAAATAAGTTAAGATTGTTGTCCATCTTACCTGTCCAGATTCCTCTTTTCTTTCTCAGCCCATACCTTCACCATTTCCCTGGGGTTGTGCTTGCAGTATCCCTTTCTGTATCGGCGATCTCATTGTACATATCTATCTCTGTCCCTGAAGTTGTTAAAACAAGAAATATTATGAAACTACTGTAATAAACACATATATGGTCCAAAACCCAGCACACAAGTCCAATAGTCCTAGAAACTATAAAACCAGTTTATTTTTTCCTCTTTATGATGCTTTATGTATGATTACATGGTCAATTTCCCATTAAAAGTATATTGATTCATACCTTAATTTGGCTTAATGCTAAAAGCTTCAACCCAGTCATATCTTAATTTGGCTTAGTGCTAAAAGCTTCAACCCAGTCATATCTAAAACCTTCACACACGTGGTGATAGGTTTACCATACTTCTTTGATGCAGAAGGCTGCAACCAAATGCACATATCAGAAAATGACTTGAGAAACTTCAGACTCCAAGATCTAATACTAACCAAAATAACATGATCTCGATATTCATTTATTTGAATGTGTGACTGCACTTAGTAGTGAAACTGCAATGAAAACAAACACCTATTTCATAAGGAGCCCAAGCATCAAGGTGAAGAGGTAGAAGCACGCAATTCAAATTCAGGAAATGTTGTCTTAGAAGATGGTCTACATAATCATAATACTTCCAGAAGCTTTATTAAATGTACTTAATCCAAAGACTACCTCTCTAGAGTAACCTGAAAGGCCTATGAGCTGTGAGTCTTGCACTCCTCTGTAAAATTCAGTTGGAATTATGGGTTTCTACACAGACGAATAAGAGTCTGATAACGTCAGCATTCATTGACCACCACAGGGGCTAGAAAGATTGTTAATTTGGAAGTCACTGAAAAAATAACATGATGTTATGCAAAGCATGAGTAGGAATAACTTACCGCCAATATATTGTCAATCTCATTTTGTACCCTCCAGTTTAAACAATCCATCTACTGGAACAGCATACAGATATCATTTTATATCTAAGGTGAGGTGAGAACAGATCGGAGAGAGAAAATGTGTACCTGAAATGTTCCCTTCAGTGGTTCATCAACTGCCATTTCAATAGTAACAATGAGCAATAGTAAGACACAGAGAGAGAGAGAGAGAGAAGTGACCTTGATCCATTAAAGCTTGGAATTGCTTGATCGCCTCTTGAGAAGCGATCCCCATTATTATCTGGGTGCGTCTTGTTCAGCAATTTCATAGGCGTGGCTCAAAGGAATCCAGTGAAGCCTATAGAGCCTGCTAGAAGCACCAATTTACGCACTCGAAAGGTTGCATCTTTACACAATGCTAACAACAAAGCAAGCTCCAATCAACCAATTTACGCACAAAGCTTCATACTTCAAATTAAAAAAATTAAAATTAAATAAAAAACTTGCATAATTATACCCCAACGACTCAAAATCTTCCACGCAAAAGGGGCACAAAAACTCAGCCTTTATCTCATCGTCTCCTTATGTTTCCTCGTGTCCGAACAGATCTGCAATCACCCAAAAAAACCCATTAGCACCTATCAAACCCAAACAAAAACCCAAATTCAAAAATTCCAATCCGGTAAAAGAAAAAAAAAAAAAAAAAACGAAACGGATCGAGATTGGCGGCCAGAAATCGATGAAGGTAAGGGAGCAGCAGCGTCACGGCTTGGAGGATCGTGTGCGGAGGCAGGGAGTCGGTGCTGGTTCGATTGGTGGTGGCGGTGTCATGAATCGGTGGCCAAAAATGGTGGTCTCCAGCGATGGCAGGGAGAAATGGAAGGGAGAGAGAACAGAGAATTGAACGTGCGGCCGAGGAAGAGAGAGAGAGTGTTGGGTTTCTAGGGTTAGTTTCTTTAAATACTAGTTTGACATCAAAGTAAAATTTTGTCAAATTAATGGAGGGAAAGAGTGAAAATTAAAAATTTGGCTAAGTGTTAACGCGCTAGCATGTTGAACTCTAAAACTCAGACAACATCAATTTCAGTACTTTGTCTGAAACAAAGTCACACAATAGACAACTAAAAAACTGTTGTGTGAATCAAAACAATCAGACAACATATTTTTCAACCATTGTATTAAGAGTAATTGCACAACAGAGAAGTAATAACTATTGTGTGATTAAAAACAATCAGACAACATCTTTTATCCACCATTGTGTTAATCAATCTTGGACAACATCACATAATAACTGTTGTCTGAATGAATTAATTCAGACAACATCAAAAAAATCAACCATTGTCTGAAATGCTATTGTACAAGAGCCAAGAAAAAACTGTTGTTGGATTCGAAAACTTAGACGACAGAATATTTCTTGCTATCGTCTGATTAATTCAGACGACAGTTAAAATGTTTGCTGTCGTCTGATATGTGTTGTCTGATTCCGAAATTGGTGTAGTGTAAATTAAAAATGATTAAGTAAAGGAAATGTACCTACATGTACATTTGCAAAGCATAATTAGCTATAATGAGCCACGCTCATTGTACCGCCAGAGGTACCAACTACCGTCAAATGAGTGACCCACGGATAGGCAGCCAGGCGGGCTACGGCCTGAGCACAAGATTACCCCGGGATCACCGCTGACGCGCCGCCACGCGCTGTGCCAAGACGGCATCAGAAGCTACTGAAACTGGGAACTGAAGCACTTCAGTCCCACATCGAAAACAAGGAGAAGATCGGACCTCTCCTCACCTATAAAGGTCCTCTTCTCTCTCTTCATTAAACTACGCATTTACTACTCATTTATTATTGTGCTGCCTATATGTGTTAACTGACTTAGGCATCGGAGAAGTGAAGACCGCCCAACGCGGTCTCCCTCTGACGCCCTGTCTTTCATTTGGTAGCCAGCGAAGATCATCAAGTATACAGAGTAGCGGTCCGCCCACCGGACCTGCGTTAAACGGAGGTTTGGCTACCGCCAGACTTTGAGCATTAACATTGGCGCCGTCTGTGGGAACCCTTGAACAAAAGGTCATCCCATCACAACTACCATGACTAGCGGTAGCGGGGGAAACGCTGAGGAGCAGGCAGACCAATCCGCCATCCCCCAACCCTCCAATCCAGCGGTAGGTGTTAACCGCGCACTATTCACCACCCCGGCCAACCCCGGCGGTGAGGCAAATCCAAGCAGCAGCCGCCCACCAGGCCAGGACCTCGCCGCCATGTACGAGCTGGCACTGGCAGACCTTCACAAGGCAAACAGAGAGCGTGAAGAGGAGCGCAGAAAGAAGACTGAGGCCCAAAAACAGGTGGCTACGCTGATGTCACGTTGTGATGACCTGAAAAGGACGTTGGAAAGAACCGCCAATCCAGCGCAAAGCGAGCATTCACACAGCACCATGCGTAGTCAGCCCAACACTGGCACATTAGCACCAGGACCAGTCATACAGATGCAGGTTCCGCTGGACCCACCTGAACTATTGGGGATGGGACCACCGCCCGTCCCCCAGCTCATGTTGGAGCAGGAGGCAGAGTCGGTACCGCGCACCAACCACTCGGAAGCTAGGGCAAGAACTGAGGGCAATCCGCCTACGCCAAGGCGTAGGCAGGCCCAGCGGAGTACATATGCCGGATCCGCCGGCGACGCAACAGCCCAAATTCTGGAGAGGATGCAACAGTTGGAACAGAGGTTGGTACGGGCGGAGTCGGGCGCCCCGGCGCCAACTCAAAGCCCACTTTTCACGTCCAGACCAGGGCCTTTCACTGCTGCAATTCTGCAAGCTATCAGACCTGCGTACGCAAAAACTCCAAAGATGTCACATTACAGCGGTACGTCCGACCCCTTCGTCCACATGGACACCTTCAAGAAGGTCACCAACAACAAGGGATTTGACGACCCCACCCGTGATCGCCAACGTAGAGACCTTGGGCCGCATTAACACCTTCGACGGCGGTGCTCCAATCACGGGCATGTCTCACAGAGCAAGGAAGCGTTATGCACGCACTAATCACCCAAAGGAAGTCTGCCATATCCGCTACGAGAGATCCGCCAAAATCCCAAAGGCGGGTTGGGAACCTATTACATTCTCAGAGGAGGAGGAGCGCGGGGTGCATCTACCCCATGATGACCCCTTCTTGGTCGACGCCATTCTTGGCAGATTCTCAGTGGGGAGAATATTGGTAGATAGCGGGTCCGCTGTCAACGTCATCTTTAGCGGTTGCTACAGCCACCTCAAGCGGAATAACAAGTTGCTCCAGGACCATGAGCCACTGCTCAGCTTCTCCGGTGACGTCACACAACCGCTCGGTTCTGACTACATGCGGTTGACTATTGGCGCTAGTCCATGTATGGCGGAGGTACATACAGAATTCATAATCGTTGATTGTCTCAGCTCGTATAATGCCATCCTCGGACGACCGGCGCTCAACAAGCTTAAGTGCATCATCGCCGGATACATGCTTCTCATGAAGTTCCCCACACCTAATGGCACGGGCAGTGTGAGGGGAAGCCAGCAGTTGGCACGCGAGTGTTATTCAACGACTATAGCGCGATCAACACGCCGCCATGATATCCTGACAGTGGGAAACCAGGCACCACCACCAAATATCTTCGAGGACCCTAGGGATGAGGAGGAGAAGTATGTAAGGAAGGAGCCAGTCAACCCGGACACATCCTTGAAAGTTGTCTGCATCTCAGACGAGCACCCTGAGCGGACAGTCCGCATAGGCGCCCAACTAGACCCAGAAGTGGAGGCAGAACTCATTCAATTCCTACGTCATAACGCCGCCGTCTTTGCATGGTCCTACGCGGACATGCCAGGTATCTCCCCTGAAATTATCACTCATAAACTGACCATCAAGCCCTCCTTTTATCCCATCAAGCAGAAGCGGAGGGCCTTCGATGAGGAAAAATACCGGGCAATCGGAGAGGAGGTCGCCAAACTCCAGGACATTGGATTCATCCGCCAAGTCATCTATCCCCAGTGGATCTCAAATTTGGTAATGGTCAAAAAGCCCAGCGGCAAGTGGCGGATGTGTGTTGACTTCAAAAATCTCAACAAGGCTTGCCCAAAGGATAGTTTCCCGCTACCTCGTATCGATCAGTTGGTCGATTCAACCGCCGGACATGAGCTCCTCAGCATGATGGACGCTTTCTCCGGATACAATCAGATCAAAATGTACCCCAGCGACCAGGAATGCACCACCTTCACCACCGACAAAGGCCTCTACTGCTACAATGTCATGCCTTTCGGTCTGAAGAACGCCGGTGCAACTTACCAGCGGTTGATGAACGCCATGTTCGCTGAGCATCTGGGAAAAATCATCGAGGTCTACGTCGACGACATGCTAGTTAAGAGCATAAAGGCCGGCGGACATGTGACAAACCTCAGGATCATAGTAACCATTCTCTTGGCCTATGGTATGCGCCTCAACCCAGAGAAATGTTTCTTTGCAGTCACCGCTAGCAAATTCCTGGGATACATTGTCAGCGAGCGGGGCATCGAGGCTAACCCAGACAAGGTACAGGCCATCCTTAATCTGGCGGACCCCGAGTATAAGAAGGACGTCCAGTGCCTCCAGGGCAAGTTAACCGCCCTTTCTCGATTCATCTCTCGACTCACTGATAAGTGTGCCCCATTCTTCAAACTCCTCAAAACAACGCACAAGAAGGTCATCGACTGGAATCCAGAATGTCAGGCGGCGTTCCAGGGCCTGAAGGAATACCTGGCGGCAGTCCCTCTCCTTTCTGTCCCTGTGCAAGGAGAAACCCTATTCATATACCTAGCGGTATCCGCATCGGCGGTAAGTTGCGCAATTGTCCGAAGGGAAGGCCAAGATGAGCTCCCAGTTTTCTACGCCGGCAGAGGCATGAACGGAGCAGAAACAAGATATCTTCCCTTGGAGCAACTGGCCCTCGCAATTATCGTTGCCGCCAGACGCCTCAGCCTACTTCCAGGCTCACACGATCCATGTGTTAACCAATCAGCCGCTGAGGCAAGTGATGCAAAACCCCGAACATTCGGGGCGCCTCAGCAAGTGGGCCATTGAGCTCAGCGAGTTCGACATAGAATATAAGCCAAGAACCGCCATGAAGGGCCAGAACACGGTACTGAGCCAGAACCCGGACCAGAAATGGTAACCGTTGAGGCAACTCCCCTACAGTCAGAGTGGAACCTGCATGTGGACGGCTCCGCCAGCGCCAAGGCCAGCGGCGCCGGAGTCATTTTAGCAGGACCCGGGGGACTGAACGCGGAGTACGCGTTGAAATTCAACTTCAAAGCTTCAAACAACGTGGCGGAGTACGAGGCACTTATCGCCGGTCTGCTCCTCGCCATTGACTCAGGGGCTGACAGCGTCAACATATTTAGCGACTCTCAATTAGTCGTTAACCAGGTCAACGACAGCTTCCAAGCCAAGGACCAGCAGTTAGCGGCATACTTGGGATACGTCAAAACGTTGCTAAAAAAGTTCAACTTTCACACCATCACACAAATCCCCAGGGAAAAGAACGCCAAGGCTGATTCACTGGCGAGACTGGCAACCGCCCAGCCGCATCAAAGTCCAGCGGACACAAAGGTGGAATGCCTTGACAAGCCAAGCATCACAAAGACCCTAGCGGAGATCTTCAACATTGAAATCAACCCCAGCTGGATGGACGAGATCACTGCATACAAGCGCAGCGGCACATTACCAGAGGATAAGGTCAAGGCACGCCAACTTCAGCGGAGAGCAACCCGCTACAATATCCAGAATGGCAAGCTTTACCGCCAGGGATTCACTCACCCCAACCTCCGCTGTTTAACCCCAGAGGAGGGAAAGGTCGTGTTGGCAGGAATCCACGGCGGGGAGTGCGGAAACCACTCGGGCGCCAGATCCCTGGCCAATCGCACAATGCGACAGGGCTACTTTTGGCCTACGCTTGGTGAGGACGCCCGACAGGTGTCAAGATCTTGCCACAAATGCCAGCAGTTCGCTGATCTCCCACATTCACCGGCGGAACCACTTTCAATCATCATCGGTCCATGGGTTCACTCTACATGGGGCCTCGATTTGATGGGAAAATTCCCAACCGCCAAAGGACAGTTCAAGTACATCATTGTTGCTATCGACTACAACAGCAAGTGGATAGAGGCAGAGCCACTGACGGCCATCACTACCGCCAAGGTCATTCACTTCCTCTGGAAAAACATTTACTGCCGCTATGGTGTCCCACATACAATCATTACAGACAACGGCACACAGTTCAACAACGAGGAGCTCATTTCATTCACCGCCAATCTGGGCACCAAGATGAGCTTTGCATCTGTCGCCCACCCCCAAACCAACGGCCAGGTCGAAGCAGCAAACAAGATAATCAAGAAGCTGCTAAAAAAGAAACTCGACACTGCCAAGGGTTTGTGGGCGGAAAAGCTTCCAGAAGTGCTATGGGCCATCAGGACGACTCCATCCTCCGCCACTGGTGAAACCCCTTTTTGTATGACGTTCGGAACTGAGGCCGTTTTGCCTGTTGAGGTAACTCAACCCACCGCTCGGGTCGACTGCTACCGCCCAGAGACCAACGGCGATGGCATCAACCTGGACTTGGACCTCCTAGAGGAAAAACGACACAAGGCCCATTTGCAAAACCTGCAAAACAAGCAACGAGTATCGCGTTTCTACAACGCCAGAGTCAAGGCCCGGAACCTCCAACTGGGGGACTGGGTAATGAAGGAAGTCATTCCACCGCCAACAAAACTCCGCCCAACTTGGGAAGGTCCATACAAAATAGTAGAAGTCGTTAGCCCAGGCACCTTCTACTTAATGGACAAGGATGGCGTCACTACGACCCACCCTTGGAATACCGAACACCTTCGGTATTACTACAAATAGTCATGTCGCTACCCAGGAGCATCTTGACTTAGCTAAATTTTTGTTCAATATTTAGCTAAGGGAAGCTACCCAACGGGTACATCCCCACTTTTGTAAACACTGACCAGTCAGTTATCAATGAAACGAGGAATTATTCAAACCATTGTTACCAAGTCTAGCACTGAGGGCAGCTGGCAACGCCAGTAATCGTCAGCGGACCACGTACGCTACGTTGTGCACTTGGACCAATCTTAATTCCTTTAGTATTTCATTGATTACAAAAGAAAATCCTAAGTCAAAACTCTAGCGGTATAGACATGTCATCACAAAACATCAAAAATTCCATAGTTCATATATTCAGGGCTGGGACTCCCCACCCAAAAATATTCCTTACATTCAAAAAAAAAAAAAACAAAAATATATATATATTCAGCCTCAGCGGCTACACAATCATAAGAGAGCAAGTCCGGCATCTCAGGGGTTGGCCCCGGCATCGCCTACTTCGGACTGCGGCGGCTGTACGCAGCTTACTTGGTCAGTCCCTCGAGCGGTGGGACTTGGCGTCTCTATGGTCCCATCCGCCGGAGTATGGTACCCACTGCCTGAGCTGCCGCCTCCTGCTGAGGAACTGGGTACTGGCGGGATTTTCTTCGTCGGCGCTACATTCTTTGCTTGCGGCGCCTTGGGCAGGGACGCCTTCGCCCAGTCGATGGCACCCTTCGCTTGCAGCATCTCCACGTTCGCTAGGGCGCCGGCCTTCGCTAATTCATTCATCGCCTTTTTGTATTCCGCCGACTGTTTGAATTTTTCCACAGCGGCGGCGGCGGCTCGGCTTCCCTCGTCCCTCAGCCGGGTCACCTCACCCTCCAGTCTCTTCACCTCCCCTTGCCTGGCGGCAGACTCCCGCTGCAGGATATCAATTTTCTTATCCTTGGCGGCCACCCGCTCTTGCAGCAAGGCCATGTCCTGCTCCAGCTTGGAGACATGATCATTTCGTTCTATGTCCCGCTGGATGGCCACTTCTAGCTTGCCACGAGCGTCCGCAGCATCACAGTCCGCCTTCATCAGGCGTCGCTCCACACCCGCCAGCCTGTCCTTGGCATCCACCAGCTCCCTCTCAAGTCTCTTAACCTCCTCCCGGAGCTGTACCTCAATCTGGGGTTGCTTGGAGGCCGCCAAGAACATTTCGTTCAGCCCAACCGCCAGGTGCCCAAAGGCTGAGCTAAAGGGCGACTGCTCGATCGCCGTTGGCCGCGTCATCCCTGCTAGACCACCAAACCCCAACCGCTCGCACAGATGATAGAGAAACTCCTGCTCACTGTCGGTCATGAACTCGTTGAAGGCGGCGAAGGAGTCCAGATCGCTCACAGGCATCTCTCTCTCGGCCGTCACGGGGGCCTTCAACGGGTCTTGTCGGGCCTTCTTCTGCATGTGGACCTCGAGGGTCTCGTCATCATCCTCCTCCCCGGCCGAGTCACGTTGGCGCCGCTTCCGCAGGATCCCCCTTGTATCTCCAGTGGGCGCAGCCCTGGACCCCTTGTGCGGTTGTCTCTCCACCGCAGTAGCGGCAGCCCCCGCCGGCTCCACAACTCTTTCCTTCTATGGCCCACGTTGAGTGGCGACCACTCTTTCCTTCTGCGGCACGGTAGAGGACCCCTTTTTACCCCCGCCCGCATTTCCATCCGCCTGCACGGTGGGCAGACCGTCGGCCCCTAGGTGGGAGTGGTGCGGCATGGGCAGCACCACCGGAACCTCGGATGCGCTCACCGCCAGAGTCTCCGGGTTCACAACCGTCATTTGGGCCGCCTCCCCAGAGGCATATATCGCCTCCAAGAAATTGTCGATCTCAGCACGGTCCATGGCTTTGTCAAAAGCGTCGCGGCTCGCTTTGTTACCTGGCGGAGTATCTGAGAATATGCAAACACCCGTCAGCTTTAACCAAGTTATCGAGAGATACAATGTGGCGGAGATCTCTTACCAATAGCGCGCGTTAGTTGTTGATCGACCAACAACTCCCAGCCGGTGAGGAGACGGAAGTCCAGCAAATTGCGATTCCTCTAACAGCCTTTGATACGCGCAACACGGCACTCTTCCTCACGCGTCAGGTTATAACGCAGTCCCGCTACAAAACAAGAAGCGAGGCGTCAGTAAAACGGTTGCAATACATATACAATAAACCGCCAACTATGTTCAGCGGAGATCGACGGACAACCTCGGATTGGCTGAAACTCCGACTTAATCCTAAACGTCGGCTCCCCCTCGTTGGACTCCGCTTGATACTCCCACCCCGTCATTGCCACGCAAAACGTCCCCCGCCAGTAGGACATCGAATCCCTCAAATTCTCTATCAGCTTGGGCGCTCCCTGCCGGCGGCTCAAATTTACTTGCCCTCTGCAACCTTGGCGATTCACGTACACCAGTTCGTAGAAGTGCAGTACCTCCGCCACAGTCGGCCCCTCACACCCGGATAGCCGCCACAGTGAGTTCATCGCCAGCATCAACCGCCACATGTTGGGACAGATCTGCCCAAAGGCGACGCCGAACTCGCACACCAAGATCTGAAGGTTGGGTACAAGCGGCAACGTCACTCCTTGGCGGAATATTGCCTCGTGAACAGCGGCGAACCCCGCTGGAAGAATTGAGGCCTTCTCGTCCGCCGTCGGTTGACGAAGTTTCACCACTCCCGGCAGCCGGTATATCCGCTTCATCCGGCTGACAGCGGCGGCAGTCATCCGCCCTCCCGCCTCGTCAACGGGGGTCCCATCCTGGAGAACCCATGCCGACTCTGTTTCCTCCCCCGTCACATTTCCCCCGTCAGCGGAACCACTGGCGGCGCTGTTACTTGCTAGCCGCTCCTCACGCCTATTCCGCGCAGCAGCATCCTCACCCGCCCTAGAACTCTCCGGACGCGACGTACGGCCCATGACTACTTCCCAGGGTATGGTTTGTAGCGGCTCGATGTCTACCGGCTCTGGCAGTGAGGTTCCTGCACGGGCAGACGGACGCAACGAGTCAATAAAAACCCTATCCGCCGCACTGATTGACACGTCAGACCCGGAGTCCTCACTGCTCGAGATCTCTATGACGTTGGCCATCCCAAACCCTAAAACCCAAATCAGTTAGCCCACAGAAGGATCTAACCTATCCCTACATCAGTTATCGCAAAGAACACCAAGAACAGCTACCTAGAAAATACCAAAATATGAACACACCCCCTCAACCCAGATTCCACCATCTAGCAAAACCCTAAGCGTCAACCCTCTGTCAAACACCATAACCTACCCCCAAATCTCACCCTACACCCCCGACGAACACCAAGATAACGAGTTCCCACACCAATCCCAGAAATAGCCACCAAACCCATAAATCGACAAAAACGAATGCGACAAGAAGGATAACCAGAACACTAACCTCAGTCGTAAACTCTCTGGCGTACTGATGCTCGCTATGCCCCGACGACGGAAGTTTTCGTCTCTCCGACCACGAGAACCCCACCAACGCGCGGCACTCTCTCTCTTCAATCTGGGATGGGCAGAGCTTGAAGACGACTAAGGTTCGAATGGTTTTCGCAGTGTCCATTCTCGATGCGTTCCCCCCCTTTTATGTCCACATCAGAGGCTTTTGGGCCGTCCGCTAGAAAACGACATCACACCCCAGCCGTACACGTGTCCCCTGCTCGCACTAACCCTCCGGATTAACCGAGGCGTCGCCTCGGTTACGAAATCCATCATTACTCGCATTAATGGCGAGAAGACGGCCAGACTGAGGAGACGCGTCTCCGCACGCTAACCCTCTAGTTATTTGCCACGTGTCAACCGCCGTCAGACGAGGCGTATCATGGAAGCAATCACAAATACACCCTTCTACAAGTGACTGTCTCCGCTGAGCGAAACCCCGCCAGCGGAACTTCTCACTTGTCCTCTCCAAGTGACGGTCTCCGCTGAGCGAAACCCCGCCAGCGGAACTTCTCACTTATCATCTCCAAGTGACTGTCTCCGCTGAGCGAAACCCCGCCAGCGGAACTTCTCACTTGTCATCTCCAAGTGACTGTCTCCGCTGAGCGAAACCCCGCCAGCGGAACTTCTCACTTGTCATCTCCAAGTGACTGTCTCCACTGAGCGAAACCCCGCCAGCAGAACTTCTCACTTGTCCTCTCCAAGTGACGGTCTCCGCTGAGCGAAACCCCGCCAGCGGAACTTCTCACTTGTCATCTCCAAGTGACTGTCTCCGCTGAGCGAAACCCCGCCAGCGGAACTTCTCACTTGTCCTCTCCAAGTGGAACTTTTCACTAGCTGTCATTCACGAAGTCTCCCAATAGCGGAACTTCTCCCTTGTCATCATGCAAACGGGGCGCCTTCCGCTACACACCTCTAGCGGAACCCTCTTTTATCTGGCAAGTCGCGTACTTTATTCAGCGCGGTACCGCTCAATAAAGTAACGCTAAGCACGTCTACTGGACGCTGTTTACTGCTATAACCAGCGGGGGGACACCCGCCAGCGGCGGATCCCGAGGCCACGCCTCATTCTGACAAACGACCGCCACGCGGCGTTACAGTCAGATTGTCCCTACGGGACACGGGGACTAGTCAACAGTCTACGACGGCCCTGATCAGGTACGTTGACCCCCGTCACTCGGGTACTAAAGA
Organism: Rosa rugosa; assembly: GCF_958449725.1. Lineage (NCBI taxonomy): Eukaryota > Viridiplantae > Streptophyta > Magnoliopsida > Rosales > Rosaceae > Rosa > Rosa rugosa. Next base: position 35,034,179 of record NC_084826.1, read on the forward strand.
TTGGGCTCGCTACCCAACACCCTCTGCTCCGTGCAGCTCCCCCTCACCAAACAAATTTGCGACCATCCGGAGGTCCATCTTAGCCGGGGAGTGGGGGACTCCCTGGGGGGCCTAGCAGGGGCCCGCCCGAAAGGGTATAAAGCGTTTGCTCAGTAATATCCATGGCTGACAACGCACTGACGCTAATTATGCTTTTGCAAAGTCTAGCGGAAGAAAACGCTTCGAACCGCCGATCAACTCCCCAACCAAGATTGCCCTCCTTGACTGGGGACTTGGGGGACTTGTACCTACATGTACATTTGCAAAGCATAATTAGCTATAATGAGCCACGCTCATTGTACCGCCAGAGGTACCAACTACCGTCAAAGGAGTGACCCACGGATAGGCAGCCAGGCGGGCTACGGCCTGAGCACAAGATTACCCCGGGATCACCGCTGACGCGCTGCCACGCGCTGTGCCAAGACGGCATCAGAAGCTACTGAAACTGGGAACTGAAGCACTTCAGTCCCACATCGAAAACAAGGAGAAGATCGGACCTCTCCTCACCTATAAAGGTCCTCTTCTCTCTCTTCATTAAACTACGCATTTACTACTCATTTATTATTGTGCTGCCTATATGTGTTAACTGACTTAGGCATCGGAGAAGTGAAGACCGCCCAACGCGGTCTCCCTCTGACGCCCTGTCTTTCATTTGGTAGCCAGCGAAGATCATCAAGTATACAGAGTAGCGGTCCGCCCACCGGACCTGCGTTAAACGGAGGTTTGGCTACCGCCAGACTTTGAGCATTAACAGGAAATAACTAAATAGAAATATGTGGAAATAACTATTAAAACGTTGCATTAAAATGCTCATATCACCATCAGGAACCTTCATGTATATTTCTGTATCTAGATCCCCATATAGATACGCAGTAACCACATTCATAAGCTGCATGTTCAGTTTTTCGGAAACTACCAAACTGACAGGGTAGCGGAACGTCATGTCGTCCATTATGGGAGAATAGGTCTCCTCGTAGTCGATTCCAGGGCGTTGTGAGAAGCCTTGCGCCACAAGGCGAGCCTTGTACCTTAGAATCTCGTTTCTCTCATTACGTTTTCTAACGAATACCCATTTGTGACCAATTGATTTGGTGTTGGGCGGTATTGGTACAACTTTGCCAAATACCTTTCTTTTCGCTAGAGAATCAAGTTCTGCCTGGATCGCATCTTTCCATTTTGGCCAGTCAGCTCTACGTTGGCATTCATCAACGGAGCGTGGTTCGATGTCATCGGTCTCAATAATCTCACGCGCCACTGAATACGCGAATACATCATCAATGATGATGGAGTTTCTTTCCCACGTCCCATGTACACTAGTGTAATTTACAGAGATCTCTACGTTCTCAGGGATAGGTTTTGACATTGAGGCGTCCCCCAATGATGTCTCTTGGGCATAACCATAATCCGGAACATTCTCATGGGACGGATTTTGAGTATCGATGATCAAAGAATTTGTTTGTGCCTCATTCGCTCTCTTTCTAGGGCGAGTATCCTTCAAACCAATTGGTCTACCACGCTTCCTCGCGAGACCTGCGGCCATAGACTCCACATCATTGTCATTCTGAGCAATGGCGCCATCTCCTGGTGTCACAGGAGTGGCGTTATGTCCAGTATTCGGGACATCAATCTTTGCAGGCACGTTTGCAGCAGGTATGTGTGATTTCGTCACTTTGGCAACATCAGAAAACGCATCAGGCAGAGTGTCTGCTACGTTCTGGAGCTCAATTATTCGTCGCACTTCAAGTTCGGACTGTGCGGTATGGGGATCGAGATGAGACATAGTGGGGACAGACCACGACAATTCCTGTCGTTCCTATTGAACATCTGTGTTCTTATCTCCCCCTAATGATGGGAAGACTGTCTCATCAAAGTGACAATCCGCAAATCTAGCGGTAAAGAAATCGCCTGTCAAGGGTTCAAGATAGCGGATGATGGTTGGAGATTCATAGCCAACATAGATTCCCATTCATCGTTGTGGACCCATCTTAGTACGCTGTGGCGGCGTAATAATAGGCACATAAATGACACAACCAGAAATGCGTAAGTGCGAGATATAAGGCTCGTACCCAGTCACTAGCTGTAACGCAGAGTAAGATTGGGTTGCAGTGGGTCGTAGACGAATTAGCGTCGCTGATAGAAGCATTTTAATGCGACGTTTTAACTGTTATCTCCCTACATTTCCTGCATTATTTCCTTAATAAAACTCTGTTTAGGAAAGTTTCCATTATTCGATTGGGAAAGTTCCTATTTGTAGAAAGTTTCTATTTTGTAGTTTCTATTTTTCATTTTTAGAAAGTTTCCCATTTTAGTTTAGGAAAGTTTCCGTTTTTCATTTTAGGAAAGTTTCTATTTTTCATTAACAGTTTCTATTTTCAGGACCTCGGAGCTAAAAAGTGGAAATGAGCTCACAAATGGAAAGAGGAGCTAGAGAACATTGGAGGGAACAAAGATAAGCCACTAGAGGACGCAGAAATGAGCAGAAATGAAGAAAAGAAGTTTTCCTGTTTCAACCAAGAAATCCTGTCCAAGAAAGGAAACGACTCCTAGGCCATCCATGAAGTGTGATCGAAAATATTGAAGTGTTAGGATGATGAGAAGCTTCTTGAAGACACTAGAAGATGACATGGCATGAAGGTGACGCATAAAGGCCCAAGAACTCTCAAGACCTTTGTGGATTTTCGGCAATGGATAAAAGCCCATGAAAACTAGGGTTTTGTGACGCAAAGAACCATGTGTGATGTGTTTGCCGTGAAATACCTAGAGGAAAAGAAGGAAGCAACATGAAAATCAAGCAATTATCAAGAAGATTTCGGCAAAGAGAGATTCTAGGGAGAGTTTTAAGGAAAGAAGAAGTGTGGACAATAAGAAAAGCTCAAAACAAGTCTAGATACGTTCCCTACTTTCTCTAAAGGAATTTTGGCCGAAATAAAAGAAAAAAAATCAGAAAATCTTCATGGAATTTCGGCAAGATTATTTAGGGAGTTTAAATGTCCAAGAAAGGAATCGACTCCTAGGCCATCCTTGAAGTGTGATCGAAAATATTGAAGTGTTAGGATGATGAGAAGCTTCTTGAAGACACTAGAAGATGACATGGCATGAAGGTGACGCATAAAGGCCCAAGAACTCTCAAGACCTTTGTGGATTTTCGGCAATGGATAAAAGCCCATGAAAACTAGGGTTTTGTGACGCAAAGAACCATGTGTGATGTGTTTGCCGTGAAATACCTAGAGGAAAAGAAGGAAGCAACATGAAAATCAAGCAATTATCAAGAAGATTTCGGCAAAGAGAGATTCTTTTAAGGAAAGAAGAAGTGTGGACAACAAGAAAAGCTCAAAACAAGTCTAGATACGTTCCCTACTTTCTCTAAAGGAATTTTGGCCGAAATAAAAGAAAAAAAATCAGAAAATCTTCATGGAATTTCGGCAAGATTATTTAGGGAGTTTAAATTGGAGTTTTGTGATTGGTTGGACCACATCATAGGGATTACTTGGCAAGCTATCATTGGAGGAAACTATGTGGAATTTTCAGATTAATTCCATGGGTTTATTAGAGAAGTACACGGCTTGGAGACCAAGTCATGCCGTCCCCTATATATACTCCCTCATTCTAGACGTCTAGGGTTCCCCTCCATACACTTTTACACTTTAGAAAAATTCAGAAAACTCTCTTGTTGCCGTGAGCTTCTCTCTCCCTCTCTCCATCCTCTAAGTGCAAGCCACGGATTTCAAGCAAGGCCAAGGCAAGAGAAGAAGGAGCCGTGAGTTCATCATCCATCACCACCCTTGAAGCTTGCTTTCGAGATTCAAGAAACCAACAACGTTAACCATCCATCCTCATCATCCATCCATGGTGTAATTCGACCTCTACTTTGTAACCTTGTTTTGAATTTCGTTGGTTTTGTGCTTAGTTGACATTGATGTTTGAACAAGGTTTTAATTCTGAAATTTATGTAATTGAATGAGTATTTTCGAATCCTATATTGTAATTCTTAGTTGCTTTTGTGAGTTCGTTTGATTAAATTTGCTTGACAGATATCTTTTGTATTTTAATCTTATGTGGTTCGAAACACTTAGGGTTTTTATATGAATGGTGCTAGAATTTAAGAACATGAATCAACTTTTTGGTTTTGTGTAAATTAAATCGAAAGGTAGTAAAGGTTTTGTGCAAAAACCGAATTTAATTAAAGAGGATTGCAATTAGGTGGACTTTTTCGTACTAAGTTGCACACTTGAGTTGATAGCTTTTCTATGTGTTTCATGCGTTAAACATGTTATGATTATCTAGCTTTCTAGAGCTTGAATGCATGTTTGATAGGATTAGTCTTTGTGCTTTCACTTAGATTAATTAGCGTTGAAAAGTAAAATATGGGAAATCGTTTGCTTTCTAACGTTTCACATGATCAACTCCTTTCTCATGACTTAGATGAACAATATTAGGGTTGAATCGAATTTGATTATAATTTCAGTTTTGATCTTTGTTTCTCTCATTCCATCTTTGTATTTATGTTTTTGTGTTTTATTTGTCTTGTTTATTTAGTTTAATTTTCGGAAACCAAAACAAAATCCCCCCTCTAATCTCGTGTAAAATGTTTATACTTTGTTTTATTTTTGTAAATAATATACTTTGTATTTTGAATGACAGGTGTGCCCTCAATCCCCTGAATAGAACGATCCCTATTTACTATATACTAACGATGACATTTTCAGGGTTAAATTATGCGCTTGCTTTTAGCGTATCAGTTGCTGCATGCAATATTGCATATCCCCAAGCAGAAACAGGGAGATTGGTGCGCATAACCAATGTCCCTGCTATCATCTGTAGTCGTTTGATAGCGGCTTCTGCGAGACCATTTTGGGTATAAACATGGGGAATTGGATGCACTACATCAATCCCCAGTGACATGCAATAATCATCGAACATTTTCGATGTAAACTCCCCAGCATTATCAAGTCGAATTGACTTAATAGGGTGGTCAGGGTAGTGAGCCCGTAGACGGATAATCTTGGCGAGGAGTTTAGCATAAGCAGCATTTCGAGTGGACAACAGTGCGACATGTGACCAGCGTGTCGACGCATCAACCAATACCATAAAGTATTTAAAAGGTCCGCATGATGGTTGAATTGGTCCACAGATATCCCCTTGGATTCTTTGTAAGAACGGAACGAGTATTTTGGGATCCTTTGCGTAGGACGGTCTCGGTCCTAATTTCCCGAATGAACAGGCTTTGCAAAATGAGCGAGGGGCCTTAGAAGCAACCAATGAGGATTTTGGTTGGGCCTGAGCGTCTGTAGCGCTATTAGAAGCAAAATGTGTGACTACATCACCCATCACGGTGTTGGAACCATGGAAAGTGGCATCCATGGCATCTTGACCATGAGGAAGGACATCCATGGCGTCATGGCCATGGGTAGCGCCATTTATGGCGTTGTCATAAGGTACTTGGACGGCCCTATGGCATCCCAAGACAGCTGCAGCGTCAGATGCTGCAGTGGCTGCTGTCTTACTAAGTCCTGGAATCAATTTTCGATTCTTGCTTCTTCTCACTCTGAAGAATGGATGTCCGTGTGAAGTCTTTAGTATACGGATCATCATATCACGACCAGGATGTCCTAATCGGTCATGCCAAAGCCAATATGTGTCTGAATCCAAGAGATCTTCTCTTATGACATTATTGGATTCAATTGGTCGAATTGTAGTGACATAAAGTCCACTAGACTGACACATAAGCTTCTCTAAGATGCGCTTACGTTCGCAATCATTAGAGGTAATGCAAAGGAACTCTTTTCCGTTCTCAGTATGAGTTTCCGCATGGAATCTGTTGGCTCTTATATCTTTAAAGCTCAATAAGGTTCGATTTGCCTTAGGAGTGTAGAGAGCTTCTGTGACTTTAATCAAGGTGCCATTTGGCAATAGGAATTGGGCCATTCCATGTCCTTGAACTAAACCTGATTGCCCAGCCATCGTAGTCACAGAGGAATGTGTAGGCAACATCTCTAAGAATAATTGCCTATGGCGTAGAATGGTGTGCGTAGTCGCACTATCCGCAAGACATTGTAGTTCTCCAGAATCCATTCCTAAAAGAAAAGCTCGTAATTAAAAAGGAGTCATAAAGAAAAGAACTCAACTTTTATTAATAAGCCAACAAGATTACATCATTGTCTCTTTTACTAGAGAAAATCTAATCCAAAAACTAGCTAATGCAAAACAATGGTGGTCGTCTAACTTCTTTCGGTAATTCGAAAGCAAATGTGACCAGGTGAGTAGAGAGATGTCGGTGGAGCAAGGCTCTCTTAAGTACCACTAATCTCAAAACCTTCCTAGACATCACATTTGTATTGAGTACGCCTAAGGGTGGGCAAAAAAACCGATGCAAACCAAAAAACCGGCCTGGACCGATCCGAACCGGCTGGTTCTGTCCGGATTTTGTGGAAATTTTTAAGGAAAAAGTCTGGTCCAGTCCTGAACCGTGCCAGACCGGGTTCGGGTCCGTTTTCGAATTTTGAAAAAGCAGAAAGCCCGATGGGCCTGAATACTATTAATTACTAAAGGGGATGGAGATATGAACTGTCCATTCACTTCTCTATTGAAGAGGCACTTCAAAGTTTTGTCTTCTACTGATGCTACGATCACAATCAAACTGGCAGCACCAGAATTTCCGGCATCCGGAGCTAGAATTCGAAGGTTGGGATCGATCTGAGTTTTGTGGTATGGTCTCCGACCACCATACCTCTTCTGCTTCTGTTTTTGACTTTTTTGAGATTGATAGATCTATCATTTTCTATAGTTTTTGTATTGTCCTAAAACAAAGTTTCTGGGTTTGTTTTGTGACGGGAAATCTTCGAATCGATTTCCATGTAATTGGCGCGGACGTGGTCCAATTTCTTGGGGATGGAGGTGGATTTGGATATGGGTCTAGTGGATGTGAGGTTGAAGAGGAGGAGAGGAATGGGATAGAGGGTTTTGCAGATTGCAGAATGGTATTTGCAGCTTTGCTTTGTAGGTCTAATTGCCTAAACAGAAGCAGCAAAATGCAACAGTGTTGCAAGGATCGATGGAAACCGAAAGCCCGGAAAAATCGGCCCGTTTGTCTCGGTCCGGGTTTAGGCCGGTCCCTCTTCTCTGCAACTGCAATCCTGGCCCGAAGTAGCTGTGCCGGTTCCGGTCCCGGTAAAAGCAGTGTCGGTCTAGAACCGTGCGCAGCCCTAAGTATGCCTACTTTGAAGAAAGATTAAACCATTGGCATCTACTACAAAGATAATATGGCAATTGCCTACATCTCTTGGAAAATAAAAGGACTTAATCAAAATCGCCAGTTTCTGGGTCTTGATCCTTGTAGTCTTCCAGCCTTAGATCGAGATCGCCATCTTGATCTTCTTGTTCCATGTAATTTGCCTCCCTTGCTTCACGATACATCTTGTATGCATTTGCAACATTCTGGGATGCTTTACACGCCCTTGCCCAATGTCCAGGTAGTCCACATCTAAGAAAAGCATCTTTATGGTCAGGTTCCCATGATCGAGGCGCTTTAGAAGCATTTTGGGGACGGTTTCTTTCCTTGGTAGCGTCACCACCATAACCGGAGGCTTGGCCTCTCTCTCTCTCTTCACACGTTTACCACCACAATTCCGTGCACGCCTATCTTGGCGGTTTCCTTCCTTTTAGGGCGAGAATTATCCCTATCCTTAGGGTTTCGCTCCTTGCGACCTCTCTTAGGGGCGCGACTATAATTAGACTCCGGAATTTATTTGGCTCCCACGGGTCTAGAGTTATAGTTCTTCACAAGTATGTTATCGTGCTTTTCAGCAACGTTCATGGCACCAATAAGCTCATGAAATCTTGTGATGCGTCTAGCATTGACATCAATCCGATAGTTCTTAGCTACCATCAATGCAGAGACGGGGAAGGTAGAGAGAGTCTTCTCGATCAACATTGTATCAATGATTTTCTGCCCACAGAATTCCATCAAAGACTTGATACGAAGTGCTTCTGAATTGTAGTCAAGTACGGACTTGAAATCACAGAAGCGAAGGCTATGCCATCTCACTTCTAAGTCTGGAAGCAGGGAGTCACGGACGTTGCCAAAACGCTGCTCGAGTTCTACCCATAGTTTTCTTGGGTCTTCCTCATTGAGGTACTCGTTTTGGAGCGCGTCATTCATGTGCCTTGTCATGAGAATGATGGCTTTAGCTTCATTCGCCTCTCTCATAGCTCTATTTGCTTCAAAAGCAGCAGCTTGTTGAGGAGTAAGCACGTCCTGACTTGGCTCTTGGATCGTACTCAGGATTCCATCAACCTTAAGATGCTGGCGCACATCACGGACCCACTTGTGGTATCCTGCGCCTGTTGTCTCTAGTGGAGCGAAGCTCAACTTGTTCAGGTTACTCATCCTGAAAAAACAACAAGAAAATAGGGTTAGTTTCGGAGCAAATTAGGCTACCACGAAAACAATAAAATTTCTGAGCGTAGTTGCTTCCGAGAAATTGGGAATTTCCGAGCGTAGTCGCTTCCAAGAAATTCTATTCCAAGAGGGGTTGGATTAGATTGAAACAATGATGTTTGTGGTCGATCGTTTTTATCTCAACAAACTCTAAGTTTGGAGGACTCTACAAGCTCCAAGCTTAGAGTGAGCACGAACCCCCACAGTACGGCTTTTTGGTCTCCCCTATGAAGAAGAAAGGGGGGTAGGAGAAGGGAGGTTGCAAGTCCCCGAGAAAAAGAAGAAAAGAATGAAAAACTTCAGAACGGGAACTTTAATCTTAAAAACTTACTTGTTGATTCAGGGCTTGAGAACACGCTCGTGTTGGAAAACAGGCTGCGGGGATGTGCGAGGCAGGCAAGCTTTGGGCGAGGCTAGCTGAACGCGGGAGCTGCGGGTGCTGCAAGGGCCGCGGGGACAGCAAATGCAGTGTGCGCACGCGGGGAGCAGCGAGCGCAGGGGTGCGTAGGAGCTGCGGGAAAAGCGAGCGAGCGCAGGGCTGCGGGGGTAGCAGATGCAAGGCGCGCTCGCGGGGTCTAAGTGTCACGGGGTCGCGTGGTCAAAGTGTCGCGGGGTAGCGAGCGTGAGAGCAGGCGAGCGTTCGCGGGCGCTGTAGGGGCAGCAAGGCTAACCAGGTAGGGTTAGCGTTGAGTTGCGACGCGGGGGCTGCTGCGGGGATGCTGCGGGGTTTTGAAGGCTACGATTTTTAGGGTTTCAGGGTTAGGGCTTCGTGCTGATAACGTGTTTTAGGGAATCAGAAATTGAGAGAAAATTGTTGTGTATTCTCATTGATAATAGAGGCCTCTTTATATAGAAGATTACAATGCATGGATCATCCGAATCATACAAGGAAAAGTAATCATACATTGAATAGGAATATCTAGATCCTTCTAATTAAACCCTATTAACACTAGGTCAAGTAACATAGGGTTTAGGCCAGACACACAAATAAGGATTTACTTGAACAAATGAGAGATTTTGGTTAAAAATATTTATTTTTTAATTAGATATGTCATATAAGGATATTCTTGGAATGAGATTTGGGTTAGATAAGTAAATTTAATAATTGAAACGAAATTAAAATGTAGGGTGTAATGAGCAAAGTAGGGTGAACAAACAAAATGGTAGGGTGGCAATAGCCGCACCCTTTCATGATTCTATCCGGTCCTCCAAAATTAAACATAAGACGATAATTTTTTCTTTTTTTCTTTTTGGGTACAAACATCCTTGCATTCCAACGACAACAAAAGAAAAAAGGGAAAAATAAATAAATAAGGACATCTAACTTACTTTTACAAATAACCAATATACTATCTACATCTCCCAAATTAGACTAACTTTTCGATTACATATCGGCATCTCGACCGTTCAGATTTGAGATCTATATGGGTAGATCATTTCTGCAAATTTTCAACCAAATTGATAATCATTAAGGCACTCATAACTGCGATTTACAATTATAAACATGAGCGGTTCAAGCTAGATAGATTTAGTTCGTCCATTGATATAATTTTTCAGGTCATCAATTTGGCTGAAAATTTACATAAATGATTTATTCATGGAGTACTAAGGCCTCGTTTGGTTCACGGAAATGAAAGTAATTTCTTTGTCTTTCCTATGAGAATGGAAATGAAATTTCCCAGCAACTTTCCATTCCGATGTTTGGTAACGTAAGGAAAGTTATCAGGAAAGGTGTTAAAAAGTTTGTAAATAATGTAATAAAATAATATATTGTGAGTAATAAATGCAAGGAAAGAATGAGGAAAAGTGATTCCTTTGGGATTTGGAAGGAACCACCTTCCCCTTTATTTTCCCTTCCTTCAGGAACTGATTTCGATTCCTGGAGGCACTAGGAGACTATATGGATCAAAGATGACACATGGAGGCCCAAGAATGTTCTAGACTATTGTGGATTTCGGCAAATGGATTAAAGCCCAAGTGATTAGGGTTTTGTGATGTCAAAGAGATATTTTTGGGATGAGTCATGTGCTTTGCCGTGAAATACCAAGAGGAAAAGAATGAGCCAACGTGAAAATCAAGGAGATTGATTGAAGATTTCGATTGGAGGAATTCAAGGGAGATTTTTAAGGGCAAAGAGATATTCTTGGAGGATTTAAATGTGGTTTGCCGTGAAAAGCCAAGAGAGAAACAAGGAAATAACGTGAAAAATCAAGGAGATTGACGCCACATAAGGAAAGATATGCCTTGGAGATTTCCTAGGGAGAGTTTTAAGGAAAGAAGTGTGGACAACAAGAAAATGCTCAAAACAAGTCTTGGTTCATCCCTACATTCCCTAAAGGTATTTTGGCCGAAATTAAAGAGAAAAATTAGAGAAAATCTCTAGATATTTCGGCAAAGATATATTCAGAAAATTATGGACTTATTTTGGAGCTTTATGATTGGTTGGATGACACAACAAAGATGACATGGCACTCTGTGATTGGTCGAAGCTATGTGGAATTTTCTGATAATTCCTTGGAAAATAATAGAAGAATCATGAAGCATTGCCGTCCCCTATATATACTCCCCTTCTTTGACGTTTTAGAGGTCTACTTCCCATTCAGAAAAATCACACCATATAACGTCAAGTCTCTCTCCATCCTCTAGTGCAATCCACAGTTTTCAAGCAAGGAAGAAGAAGAGAAGAAGGAGCCGTGAGCATCATCATCCATCTCACCACCTTGAAGACTTGCTTCCAAGATTCAAGAATCCAACGTCAAGCCTCCATCTCCATCATCCATCTCACGGTGTAATTTGCCCTCTTTCTTTGTAACCTTGTTTGATTTTCGTTTGAATTGTTTCTAGTTGACATCAATGTTTGAACATATTTTAATCTGAATTCTTATGATTGAATGAATTTTCGATTCCTATGATTGTGATTCTATAGTTGCTTTTGTGAGATTGTTCAATTAAATTTGCTTAATTGATATCTTTTATATGTTTATTCTAATTGGTTCGAAACTTTTAGGGCTTATGTATAATTGATGCTAGATTTAAGTTTATGATTCACCTAATAGTTTTGCAAACTTAAATCAAAAGTAGTAAAGGTTTTGGACAAGAATCGAATTTAATTGAAAAGGATTGCAATTAGATGAACTTTTTCATACTAAGTTGTGCACTTAAGTTGATAACCTTTCTCTTGTTTATTGCGTTGAACATGTTTTCATTAGCTAGCTTTCTAGACTTTGATTGCATGTTTGATAGGATTGATCTAGGTGCTTTCACTTAGGTTAATTAGTAAAGGAAAGTAAAATATGGGAAATCATTTGCTTCGAATGTTTCACATGATCAACTTCTTTCTCATGACTTGGAAGAACAATTGTAGGGTTGAATTGAATTTGATTATGGAATTGGTTTTGATCTTTGTTTCTTATGTTTCATTCTTGTACTTGTGTTTGTATAGTTTCTTTGTTTTGTTTCTTTTAATTTTCGGAAACTAATTCTTAAACCCCCCCCCCCTTAATTTCGTTACTTGTATATATTCTTGTAAATATTTTACTTTGTTTTATTTTAATTCTTTATTTGTCTTACAATGACAGGTGTACCCTCAATCCCCGGATTTGAACGATCCCTATTTACTGCGTACTAACAATGATATCTTATAGGGTTAAATTATACGCTTGCTTTGAGCATATCAGCGGCTCTGGGTGGTGGTAGCTTTTGGATGTAGTCGGATCCGGTCGGAAAATGTAGCTCCGGCGACGGCACGGCTTCAAGCTTCCTGTTTTGAGTTCGTAGGAGCTTCCCTAATTGATCTGTGGTGTTTGTTTGGATAGATTCACATCGGAATCGGATCAACTCAAAGTGAACAGTTCACGGCGGCTTGTGGCGGCGATCTAGGCCTAGTTGGCTTGAACCTCAGGTATTAAAGTTGATCTATTTGGTGTTCTTGACATTTTGGACGGTTGGATTAATCTAGTTTTGAGTTTTGGCCGGTGGTGGTTGTGGTGGTTGTGCCACCGACTGTGGCGGATTTTTTGGCAGCCTTCCAGCCATGTATTGGATGATTTCTGGTATTATATATCATCTACTCGTCGATATGAGCGTTTCAATATATAATATGCAATTTTTGGAGATCGTATGAATATATGGTGATTTTTACGGTTTCGGACCGTTTGATGATTCAATCCGTGAGGATATGAGCGTTCGATCGACTTGTGATTTTGTCATATCGATCGTAGAAGTATACCGGAGACATTGGGTGGTCTCGGATGTGGTTTCGCCTCGATTGGCGTCACTTTGGGGATTTTAGTTCAAAACAGAGGTTTCAGACTTAAATCGTTTGTGAATCGTTACTAAGTGGAAACCGTATGTGATTAGGTACATGACGAAGTATTCTTGGACGGTTAGTTGGTGGTTAGGCTGTTTTGTTCTATATTGAAGATGCAGCGGGAATTTCGAGATGAGTAATCTTACAAGGTTCATTTACGAACGGAATTACCTTTATCGTTTTGAGAGTTATTAATTTAACTGCAAACTATAGTTGGTATTAGTAGGCATTCCTGAGCGGATGACTACGTATATATATATATATATATATATTTACGTGAAATATATATGTTTTGGTAGATTTGTGGATTTATGGAAACAATATGCATGAATGATGCTTTTTATTGTTTTGGGTTGTGGCTTTTCGGAAAACAAATGGTTGTGAAATGATGATTTCTATTGTCTTGAAAAGCATTGAGATTTGTGTAACATTTTGGGTCCAGTGCGACTCCTTTAAATGTTTTATTCCGAGGGACTGTGCGGCCCGAGGATTTAATGTCACAAGTTGACTTTTGGCAGTATATCGTAAGGTTGAACCTTGGCCGGGTGACAGGTTATGATTCAGTTAGAGCTCTAGTCTGTTTGCCAGTGTAATTCATGGGGTAACGGTGCGAGGTTATATCTAACTCATGAATTTGTGTTTTAAGGAACAAGGTGTGAGTTGCTTCCTTATATACGATTTATAGGAAATCAAGGTGTGAGTTGCTTTCCTTATTTCGTGATTTGAATAGGAAATCAAGGTGTGAGTTGCTTTCCTTATTTCCCCAATTCATTATTAAATATGTTGAATCTTGGTCTAAGCTCTTCTCGTAGTCCACAATTAAGGGAATTGTGGTCAGCATGCTTTGTTACTTCTCTATGGTTTATTTGGAGTTCAAGGAATAAGATTAAATATGATGGCTTTAGAGTGAATGTTGTTCATGCATGTTCTCTAATCTCTAGCCATATTATTTCATCAAGTAAGGTAGATACGGTCTGCATGTTTAATTCCTGTGAGGAGCTTGTGGTGTTGAAGAAATTTGGGGTGCAATGTAAACCCCGTCGTGCTCCACGAATAATTGAAGTTAATTGGCATCCTCCTCCTTATGGGTATATTAAGGTGAATACTGATGGGGCATGGAAAACTAGCTCGAATAAAGCTGGCTATGGCGGGGTGTTTCGGGATTATAGAGGCAAGATTCTAGGTGCCTTTTGTTCTAATTTGGACATTGCCAGTTCTGTTGCCGCTGAAGTTATGGCTGTTATCCAAGCTATTGAATTAGCTTGGATAAGGGAGTGGAAGCATATTTGGTTGGAAGTGGATTCAGAGTTAGTTCTTCACTTCCTTCGCTCTCCTACCTTAGTACCTTGGCAACTAAGAGTAGAGTAGAGGAACTGCTTGTACCAGATTTCGCAGATGGAGTTTCGCTCTTCTCATATTTTTCGTGAAGGTAACCGAGTTGCAGATGCTTTGGCAAATGAAGGGATAAATTCATCAGGTATGACATGGTGGGACTTGCCACCTGATTCTGTTCTCTCCTTTTGTAATAGTGATTGGTTGGGGCTTCCCAACTTTCGGTTCTGTTAGTTTTCTTAGTTAGTTTCAAGTTATAGGTTTGTTTTTTGTTTCTGGTGGGCTATGATTTAGGCCCCTCCTACTTTACTGTACTTCTTTCCCTTTTTTAATAAATTATTCTCACTCCGTTGGGGTTTAACCAAAAAATAAATAAATAAATAAAGAGATAATAAATTTTTTTGAAATTTTTTACATTCCAACCGGGAATGAAGATATTCTTTCTGGAGAAGTTTTAAATACACACCCCAAATAACTTAATACACACTCCTTACTCAATACACCTACCATTTAATTTCTCATTCTAACATTTTACTAAATACACAACCCAAATTACCTAAAATATCCTTAAACTTAAAAGTCATGAAATACACTATTATTTAACATTTGATTAGTATATATAATTGACCATATTAATTACTTGTGTTAGTTATTGGGAAATCCATAAGGATTCATTATTGTTCCCTTCAATGTTCAAATAGATGCTTAGAAACAGGTTTTGTATTATTTGAGTTCTCATCCACCAAACACCCTATTGATCAAGTATAAAATTTTGAGTCAAACATTCAACCAAAACTGTATCAGTAGTTTCTCCACAATGGCGGAACTACGAAGTTGTCATTGGATGGTCAAACACATTAACAATTACAAAGTTTTATACATGTGATGTTTTATATTAGATAAGAAATTGTCTGATCGTCACTTTTAGATAAAAAAAAATGAACTAAAAAGTGGGAGTAAAGCGATATATTTTAAAAACATTTAATGCTATTGATTTCGAAATTCTAAATTACTTGGTATCTCACCCCATTTAATTACAATTCATTGAAGAAAAATTTAAATTAGATGGTTTCTAACTTTATTCTTGTTTTAAATGAGGATGCCATGTATAGAAATTCATTGTGTTTATAATTATAGAATAATATAAGGAACATATGATTATTATTATTATTTTTCTTTTAATACATAAATGTCTATTTTGGTCATTTAACCTACCTATAAAATCTGATTTGAAATATAAAATAATAGGGATGTGTATTAAGTAGTTTGGGGTGTGTATTTAAAATTTCTCTTCTTTTTGCCCCTAGCCAAAGGAAAAATAGATGTTTTAGGGGAATAATTTAAATTTGCAGGCTATAAACCATATAGTCTTTATTCGTTAATAAATACAGGAGCAACAGTCTGTGCATGCAGACCTAATTCTCTACCACCAGAAAAATGGACATTAATGAAATACCCCATTAATGTCTCAGGTATAAAAGGAAAAGATATAAAAATTGAGCATAAAGCTAAAATAGTAGCAATATGGTTAAATGGTGTTGAATACATAATACCAAAAATTATAGCTTTTCCGGAAATGAATGGAGATGTGATATTAGGTAACAACTTTACATTTGCCTACTATCCTATTCTTCTTAACATAGGGTACATAGTCCTTAATGTCAACAACATTAATGGTGAAATACACAAAATTCCATTCCTACCACAACATAAATATAAATGTCACAAGGGTTTTGGGTTAAACGTAGCCCCTCAGGTATTTATTCAAAGATGGATGGACAATATCTTTAAAGACCTTAAAGATTTCTGTGTTGTCTACATAGACGATATCTTAATTTTTCTCTAAAAACAGAGAAGATCATAAGAAACATCTTCAAATTCTCTGTAGTAAATTCCAAAAACATGGGATTATACTATCACTCACCTTCCTGGGGAAATTTATAATTCAGTAAATGGCGTATGGATAAACCATATTTCAGGAATCAAGAAAGATTTCATAGTGCAGCTAACCCAGCTGTCAACTCAAATCTCAGATCTAGTAGCACAAATAGACGCTGAGAAGGTTAAAATTTTCAAATATAAACATGCCATCCTCCCAAGTATTAAAACAAATAAATTGGAGTGAACATTTTACTCTAGAGAAAATAACCAGTTTTCTCCAGCTAACAGAAATGTAAGACCCCGGAAATTTGTTACTAATTCCTAAATGTTTCGGGAACTATTAAAGTGTTCGTTATTAAGATTTCGTGATTCAATGCTGGAGCGGAAATTATTTCGAACTATTATTTGCTCGAAATGTTTTGATTCAAGAGTTAACTTTCTGTACGTTTCGATTTTGTGAAAACTTCCTTCATGAAAGTTGTAGAGCGCATCAATACGAGTTCGTGAACGCGTGAATCGGAGTTCGTACGAAGAAGTTATGACCATCGGAAAAAGTTTCCATTTTGGTTAAATAGGAAAATTTCTCAAAAATCAGAAGAAGAAAAAATCTGGGTTTCCTTTTTTGGAAACCAGAGTTTCTCTCTCCTTTCTCCCGAGCCATTCCCGAGCAGCCGACTTCGACCGGCGATTTCTCTCTCGTCCGACCACCAATCGACTAGCCGCTTGTTCTATTCTCTTCTCCTCACTCCCATCTACAACTCTGTGAAGGTTCACGACTTGGGTCAGCCCGTGCACGGCGTAGCAACACCGAGAAGTGGTGGCGGCGCTGTCATTGTTGGCCATCTTGGAACTCAAGATTCCTGCCACCATTTTCGGTGATTCTTGGGGGCTTTTGGAGCCCAAAGGACTTAGAAGCTTTCTCCCAAGGTGGCTTGCAACGATTCAACCTGTGGTGATCAAATTTGAAGATTGACATTCTAAGATTCATCGATTTTCCGATCTCTCAAGGTAAATTCCGGCCAAATGGCTTTGATTCAAACTTTGTGGTAGTTATGAATGTTGATTTACATGTTGAGAGGAAGAGTTTGGCATAGGTCTCGCCACCTAATTTTGAGGTCGGCGGCGGCTCTGCCACTTTCTGTGGTGGCGTTCTCCGGCGGCTTCTGACCACCTCAAGGCCAGTTTCTGCCCCTCATTGTGATCTACTCGTCGATACGAGCATTTCGATATATAGTTTGTAATTTTTGGAAATCATATGAGCAAGTTATGAATTTTCAAAGTTTTAGGGTTTTCGGTTCGATCTATTTTCGATCCGTGAGGATTCAGCCGTCTGATCAACTTGTAATTTTGATATAACGATCGTATAAGTATTCCGGAGACCTCGGATGAAGTTTTGCCTTGATTGACATTACTTTCGGGATTTTATGGCAAATGGGAATTCGAAATATAATAGTTTTCGATTCGTGTTCTAAGTTAAGATCGTATTGTACTTAGGTGATTGGCGGAGCGTATTCGATCCCTTATCTGCTGTAAGAGAAGACGCAGTAGGATTTAGAGGTGAGTTAATATCACGTGGTTCATTTACGAACCGAGTTTCTTAACATTCAGAATTAATTGATAATTGTAAATCGTTTTCGAAAATGAGTATTTGTTTTAAATGATATGAACTTGATCGACTATGGTTCATAGGACTGCTGTTCATAGGTATGGAAAATGGATTTTAATTATAAAAATGAATTTCTCGGTTTTTGGTGCGTGGGAACTATAGTTGGTATTAGTAGGCATTCCTAGGTGGATGACTACGTATATATATATTTACGTGGAATATATATATGTTGATGGAGTGATATTGTGATATGCATATGAATTGTTGATTTTATTGTAAGAAAGAGTATTTGAGTTTTGAGTAACATTTTGGGTCACGTAGGAGTTGTAAATGTTTTCGATCTTTGGATCTAGTGTCACAGTAGTGACGGAGGCGAGTGTATCAGATGCCATAACCTTGTTCGGGTGACGGGCTATGATTGAGTGAGTGTATCGAATGCCATAACCCTAGGCGGGTGACGGGCTACGATTGAGTGAGTGTATTGGATGCTATAACCCTAGTCAGGTGACAGACTACGATTGAGGCGAGTGTATCGGATGTCATAACCCTAGGTGGTGACGGGCTACGATTGAGGCTAATGTATTGGATGCCATAACCCTAGGTGGTGACGGGTTACAATTGAGGCGAGTATATCTGTAAGACCTTGGAAATTTGTTATTAATTCCTAAATGTTTCCTGGGATTAATAAAGTGTTCGTTTGTATGATTTCGTGGTTCGAGGGTGGAGTTGAATTATTTTCGGACGAATAATTATTCGAAGTGCACGTTTTAGGGGGGGTTACGAAGTTTGAATTTTTATACGTTAGGATTCTGTGAAAACTTCCTTAATGAAAGTTGTAGAGCGCGTCGATACGAGTTCGTGGACATGTGGAACGCGGAAATCGGAGTTCGTATGAGAAAGTTATGAGCGATTGAAATTTGGGGAAATTTCTATAAATATGAGAAATTTTTGGATTTTTTCATAAATCCCAAATTTTCTACTTTTTTCATTTTCTCCCCCAGAATTCTCTCTGTTCTCTCTCCTCCGCGCGACCCGACCCTAGACGAAACCCGGTTCCCGACCCGACTCAGTCTCTCTCCTTCGGCCACCTTCGACGACAGGACAAGGCAAGGAATGTTCAGACCAGCATCGTGAGCCGCCTTATGGTGGTGGTTTGCGCCATGGTTCGCCGGAAACAGCAGATCGGAGTCGAGGAAGAATTCACGATCGGGACCCGGTCGAAAATCCACTTTTCCGGCGACATCTCGGCCGATCCTTCTCTGTTTTGGAATGTCCTCCTCCTCCTGATCATCCCCATATAGGCCTTGCATCACGATTTGGTGTGTTGAACAAATCAGCGGCTGTGGTTGAATCTAGAAACGTGATCAGACTCTCGAGATTAATCCAACTTCCAAGCCTGATCTAGGACGATCTAGACCGAATCTCACTTCGTTCCAGGTATGAAAGTGGCTCATCTCTTCATTTTGAACAAGTTTGTAGTTGATGACTTTGGCATCGGAGGTGGTTGATCCGGCGTTGACCGCCGTGGTCGACCACAATATGAACCACCGCTTGTGGCGGCGCGTGGTGGCGCATAGGACCTCTAAATTGAGTTCTGTTTTCAGTTTATGCATCTACGCATCGATACGGTCGTTTTGATATATTATAAGGTTATTTTGGAGAAAGTTGATGCATGTTAGGGTTTTAGGGTTTTCGATTCGTTTCGGTTTTCGATCCGTGAGGATTTGGCCGTCCGATCAACTTGTAGTTTTGATTTGTTGATCGTAGAGCTGTTCCGATGACTTTGTGTGGTCACGGATGAGGATCCGACCGTGGGATCGTCGTTTAAGTGTGTTTTATGAATCGGTTGCTAAGTTAAGGTCTTATTTGTTTAGGTGATTGACGGTTTTGGTTGGGCGAACGGTTGTGATTGTGATTTTGGGCTGTATTGAAGACGCAGCTGGATTTAGAGGTGAGTAAATCTCACGGTGTTTCGGTTGATAAAGTAGTTATGTTTTAATTTAGTATATTTAAATTGTTAGCATGAAAAATCATTTTTGAAACAAATTATTTGTTTTAAAATATATAAACTTAATCGACAACGGTTCATGGGTAGGTTAAAACAATGTTTTGATATAAAATGATTTTCGAGAGGAATAATTTATAAAACTATAGTTGGTATTAGTGGTCATTCCTGCGTGAATGACTACGTATATATATATTTACGTGGAATATATATATATTGGATGGTGTGACATTGGTGAAGTTGTGTTTGAGAGTGTGATTAAATATATTGTAATATCAAAGTGGCAACCAAAGTGGCGATAGTTTATACAGTAGTACCAAAGTGGTGACCAAAGTGGCGATGGTTTATATTGTAGTACTAAAGTGGTGACCAAAGTGGCGATGGTTTATACAGTAGTACCAAAGTGGCGATAATTGATGTAATTGTATGAGTGTAGCGGTATACAATTCATCATGTGTATGATTGATGTAATTGTATGGAGTTGATGGTTGATCATCTACTTTAGTCAAGTCGATGGGTGAACATCGACTATTGACTATAGTTTGGAGTTGATGGGTGATCATCTACTTTAGTCAATGATAGGAGCATTTTAATGCGACGTTTTAACTGCATTTCCCTACATTTTCTGCGTTATTTCCTTAATAAAACTTTGTTTAGGAAAGTTTCCATTCTTTGATTGGGAAAGTTCCTATTTGTAGAAAGTTTCTATTTTGAAGTTTCCATTTTCAGTTTAGGAAAGTTTCCATTTTCAGTTTGGGAAAGTTTCTATTTTTCTTAATAGTTTCTATTTTCAGGACCTCAGAGCTAAAAAGTGGAAATGAACTCACGAATGGAAAGAGGAGCTTGCAAACGTTAAGGGGAGCAAAAATGAGAAACAATGGACCACAGAAATGAGCAGAAATGAAGAAAAGAAGTTTTCCTGCTTCAACCAGGAAACCCTGCGAAAAGGAGGAGAGCTTACCAAGCAAGTTTCCAACGCAACCATGAAAAAGAAATGGAAAAATGAAGTGTTATGACGTTGGAAGGTGACAAGGCTTGAAGTTGAAGCAACAAGGCCCAAGAACTCTCAAGACTTATTGGATTTTCGGCAAAATGGATCAAAGGCCCACAAAGCCCATGCAATTAGGGTTTGTGACGCAAGATTAAACCCTAGAGACCTTTTTGCCATCCAAGCCAAGAGATAAACAAGGGAGATGGCGTGAAAATCAGAAATTAAAAGAAGATTACGCCAAGAGAATTTCTTGGGGAGAGTTTTAAGGAAAGACAAAGTGTGGAGATCAAGAAACGGCTCAAAAGGTGTCTAGATACATTCCTAAAATCCCTAAAGGTATTTTGGCCGAATTAAAAGAGAGAAAATCAGAAAATATTCAAGGAATTTCGGCAAGAATATTTAGGGAGATATTTTAGAGAATTTTGTGATTGGTTGGACCACCTCATAGGGCTTATGTGGCAAGCAAGCATTGGAGGAAATTATGTGGAGTTATCACATCATTGCCGTGAGAATTTTGAGAGAAGTACACGGCTTGGAGAGCAAGGAGGCCGTCCCTTATATATACTCTCTCATTCTCAACGTTTGGGGTCCTCTCCTTTACGTTTTACACTTTAGAAAAAAATCAGAAAATCTCTCTAGCATAGCCGTGAGCTTCTCCATCCTCTAGTCATCTCCACGAGTTCAAGCAAGGCCAAGGGAGAAGAAGAATTGCCGTGAGCATCCATCATCCATCTCCAACCTTGAAGCTTGCTTTTGAGATTCAAGGGATTACAACATCAATCGTTCATCACCATCATCATCCACGGTGTAATCCGATTCTTCTTTGTAACCTTTGCTTTGAATTTCGTTGGTTATGAACTAGCTGACATATATGTTTGAACAAATATTAATTTCTGGAATTTTTATGATTAATTGAGAATTTTCAGATTCATATATTGTAATTCGAGAGTTGCTTATGTGAGTTTGTTTGATTAAATTTGCTTGATAGATATCTTTTGTGTGTTAATCTTGTGTGGTTCGAAACATATAGGGTTTATGCATAATTGTTGCTAGGTTTAAGAACATAAATCAACTTTTTGTTTTGTGTAAACTTGAATCAAAGTAGTAAAGGTTTTGGACAAAGATCGAATTTAATTGACGAGGATTGCAATTAGGTGGACTTTTCCATAATAAGTTGTACACTTGAGTTGATAGCCTTTCTCTATGTCTAATGCGTTAAACATGTCATGATTGACTAGCTTTCTAGGGTTTGATTACATGTTTGATAGGATTAATCTAGGTGCTTTCATTTAGGTTAATTAGCATTGAAAAGTAAAAAATGGGAAATTATTTCCTTTCGAATATTTCACATGATCAATTCCTTTCTCATGACTTAGATGAACAATATTAGGGTTTGAATCGATTTTAATCATAGTTTCGGTTTTGATCTTTGTTCTTTCATTTCCCTTCGTGTTTTGATGTTTTTATGTTTTTATGTTTTACTTAGTTTATTTTCGAAACCTAAATCCAAACCCCCCCCCCCCCTAATTTCGTAAATAATGTTTGTACTTGTGAATATCTTTGTGAATATTATACTTTGTTTTAATTTTAATTGTTTAATTGTTTGACAATGACAGGTGTACCCTCAATCCCCGGAATAGAACGATCCCTATTTGCTTATACTACTAATGATATTTTCAGGGTTAAATTATGCGCTTGCTTTGAGCGTATCAGTCAAAGTCGATGGGTGAACATCGACTATTGACTTTAGTTTGGAGTTGATGGGTGATCATTGACTTTAGTGTGAGTTGTTTGACTTCTTCATTTATTTTCCTTTTCCTTCTAATTGTTGAATTTTATGTAATCTCTTGAACTAAGTTATATGCAGGGATTACTGTCTTTTGAATTGTTTGTTTTAATGTAATCTCCTAAACTAAGTTATATGCAGGGATTACTGCTTTTGTATTGTTTGCTTTAATGTAATCTCCTGAACTAAGTTATATGCAGGGATTACTGCTTTTTGAATTGTTTGTTTTATGTAAATTTCTGAACTAAACTCTATGCAGGGATTTATATGATTTCTATTGTTTGTTTTTAATGTGATCTCCTGAACTAAGTTTCAATGCAGGGATTACTAATTTTACTTAATTCAATTGTAAGTGCGGTTGTGGTTTGAGACTTGTAGTGAGTTGTGAATGAGTTGTGAGGTTATCGTTTCGACAAATGCTTTATGTTGAGGGGAAGTGAGTGTGATTTGTCATTGAGATTATATGATATGATATGAACTTGATGTTTGGTTGTGTTTTGTGGAATTAAATATTGTTGCTTTAATTCATCTCACGAATTGAGAGATTATAAGCATGCGTGACGTGAGTCACCTTATTTGAGTTTACTCATACGGGCTGAAAGGCTTACCGGGTTTGTTGTTTACATTCCCGGTGCACTATTCTATGGTGTAGGGGTTATTGTGCAGGTTTGAATATCGAGTGATCATTATCAAAGTTGAGGTGTACATTCGATGGCGTGGACGTGGAAGGGTGCTCTTAGTTTTAAGTCTTCCGCTGGGTAGTGAGTTGTGGTGGGTGTGTTTACTTATTGAATTGTCATTCAGTTTGATTTGTAAACTATCTGTAATGTAATATGTGACTCTAAAGAACGAGTCGGTATTGACATTGTGAGTTCAGTTTGTTTGTTGCTTAGTTTAAATGAAAAATTTTCTATGTGTTTTTCTTGTGCTTGTTAAGTTATCGCGTTTCGGATTTGAATTTAATTATTCAAAATTCGGGGCGTGACAATATCAGATGTCATAACCCTAATCGGGTGACGGGCTACGATTCAGTTAGAACTTTTGTATGTCTGCCATCTCATGTCATAAGATATCATGTGGATTACTTGGGGTCATGAGTTGTTTTCCTGGAGTTGAGAGGTTGATTTCTTGATTTAGCGTGAGTTGTCTGATTTCTTATTTATTTTCCTTTTTCTCATTTCTTTTGTCGATTTTTATGTAATTTCCTGAACTAAACTATATGCAGGGATTACTATGATTTCTTTTGTTTGATTTTAAGTAATCTCCTGAACTAAACCATATGCAGGGATTACTATAATTTCTTTTGTTTGATTTTAATTTGATCTCCTAAACTAAACTATATGCAGGGGTTACTATGATATTTTGGAACGTGTGCTTTTCGATGATCTCCTGAACTAATTTTCTATGCAGGGATTACCATGTTTTATTTAGAATGATTAGATTTGTCACGGTAGTGACCTGTGTCATTCCAAAGCTTGAATGGATCTTCACTAAAGTTTTCTTCTAAGACTTTATATACCTAGTGATTTTTGTTGAGTACGTGAAACTTTGTTTCTCCAAGTTTAGTAGGTTTGGTGGAGTTGGTAGGGTCTAGTTTTTCAAGTTCAGTTATTTCTTCTTGTTGGTCACCACGCTGGCTTGGGGCGAAACCTTGTGACATTTATATTTATGTTATGGTAGGAATGGGATTTTGTGTATTTCACCATTAATGTTGTTGACATTAAGGGCTATGTACCCTATGTCAAGAAGAATAGGATAGTAGGCAAACGTAAAGTTGTTACCTAATATCACATCTCCATTCATTTTCGGAAAAGTTATAATTTTTGGTATTATGTATTTAACACCATTTAACCATATTCCTACTTTTTTTAGCTTTATGCTCAATTTTTATATCTTTTCCTTTTATACCTGAGACATTAATGGGGTGTTTTGTTAATGTCCATTTTTCTGGTGGTAGAGCATTAGGTCTGCATGCACAGACTGTTGCTCCTGTATCTATTAACGAACAAAGACTATATGGTTTATAGCCTGTAAATTTAAATTTTCCTAAAACATATGTATATCCCTTTCAAAAAAAAAAAAAAAAAACATATGTATATCTCTTTTTCCCTTGGCAAGGGGCAAAAAGAATATCTTCATTCCTGGTTGGAATGTAATACATTGCTAACTCTTTATTTTTTTTCTTTTTTTTTTTTTTATAACTTGTTCCCGGCATGATCGGGATTTGCACTTGTTTTAGTGCAATTGCTTCTTCTTCTTCTTGTTTATTTTCCCTTTTTCCTTTTTTAGGTCACTATCACCTTTTATGACTAAAGTTTTAGTTTCTTGTAAGGGAAATTTTTAACAACAGTACACGACAAATGGGTGATTCCGAAGTTCGGTACATTATCTTTCAAACAAATCAAAACGGTACATGAACTTGTAATCTTGACCTAAGATATATACATGCCGTTACATTTACCATTAGTCAATGTGACTTTGGTCAAATTTGTAAAGGCAAATACGTCTTTTCAATGATTGATAAAGAAGACAAAAAAAAAAAAAAAAGAAGGGGGATCTCCTCTCTCTCCGTCTGTCACATATTTTGATGATGCTCGGAGCTGCTCAATTCTCCTAAAGCCCAAATCTATTGGGATGGCTCTATGCCTTTCTCCCTCTCTTGAATTCAAAACCCAGCCTTTTTCACAGTGACCGCAGTCGACCAACGCACTTCGACCAAATCTCATACCCAACCAAATCCACACAAACGCATCAAAATCGATCCTCAAATCCCAAAGTCTCTAATCAATCATCTGCCTTCTGTTGTCTGCTTCAATCAACTCTGAGGCCAACTTGCCAAATTAAAACTCTATTATGTAGTTATCTCTTTGAATACACAAATGGTTCTAATTAGAATAGCTTATGATGTTTATACTCCAACCATTATCATCAACTATTATTGCCATTTGAACCAAATGGGGTTTACTTGAATTAGCTGCAGCCCAAAACAAAAACCCTAACTAATTCAATACACATCAAGAAATTCAAAGCAGAGAAGCCAATTAGACTAGAGGTGAGTTCGAGTCCGACTCCAAGTCCAAAACCCCAAAGAAAAATTGAAAGAACTACATACCTGATGATAAATTGTTGAGAGAAAGTTTTTGGGACGAGGGATTAGAGAGGATTTGGAGCTGGAATCTGGAAGCTAGGGTTTGCAAATGGTTATAGAGGAAGACAAAGGGCTCAAAGGTGTCGAGGTCCTGAAAGGAGGATGAGCGGGAATGAGTGCCACTACCGAGGAGGGTGGAGATTGAGGAGCACCAGTTGGTGTAATTGAGGAGCAGCTTCTTGTGGAACTTGTGCAAAACGGCACCGTCGAGAGTTGTCTGGCGGAGGATTCAAGCGCATCTGAGCTTTGGCGAGGACATTGTTGTATTGGAAGCCGAAGAACAAGGTGAGCCAGTCAAGGAGGTCCATGTGGGGCCGCCATTGGGCATAGGGGGGCCTGCGGTGGTTGCCGAAGGCGCGGAGGGAGACGGCGGAGGCGCGGACCTTGGGAAAGTGGAGAGAGGGGTGGTCGGCGAGGAGGTTGTGGACGGGATGATGTTGTAGGGCTCGGATTCCTGGTCGGGGGCTTGGGCTGGAGGAGTACCTTGGCAGATACTCATGGCATGGGGATTATAGTCAGAGAAACAAGGAAGAGAGAGAGAGAGAGGAAAATTCTAAATTACCCTTAGAAAAAATGAATAATTACATAGGGTTAACTGTGTTATTGATGTCATGTACTAAAAGTGTGTCAAGATTACAAGTTCATGTACCGTTTTGATTTGTTTGAAAGATAATGTACAGTACATGTACCGTCATGTACTCTTGTTGATTATGGCAACTTTATAAGTAAATTTTTGTCATTAACCAACTTATAATTGTTAAATTTACCGATAATTCACTCCAATAATTTTCAACTATAAGTATAAAAAATTTCAATATATCACTGCATTTTTTCACTCAGCACTTTCATTTCTTCACTCTACATATTTATTTGCTTGATAAGGTGCAAACATCTAACCTCTGATTGGGTATGCATCCATCAAAAAGAAATAAATTGTTTGCTCAACATTTCATTACAGAATAGACTAATCAAATAAACATTTCCTAAAGTTTCGTTTAAGACTAGAAACACCACACATACGATGATGCACTGTACTGTGAAGTTTTCTACAGAATAATGGATGATGTGAAAAGAGCGAAAATAGAATCCAAGTGAGAGAAATTAGGATTTAGGTCATTTGGTAATAGAACTGATAAATAGAAGGGCACCAAGCAGGAGCTCTTTCTAGATGCAAAAAACTTAGAGGTAAACCCGTTAGTCCATTGTAGGCAAAAAAAAGTAAAACACATTATCAAGGGCAAAGCTGTCCTGGCACTGTTCATAAGGGAAAAAAGACAAACAAAATGAACAATGCTGGGGGATGGGGACCAAGAATTAGAATAGAGAATTTTCATATTTTCATCTAAATTTCTCTTTTTTCTATTGAACATATAATGATATTGATATTTTCTCGATATATGCGATATATTGGTCTTTGGTATATGGGATTGACAAGTCAAACTCCCAACATGCATATATACAATAAGATGGTAAAGTTAATAGATTAATATATGTGGAATTTTGATAGGAGCATTTTAATGCGACATTTTAAATGTTATTTCCTCATATTTACTTAGTTATTTCCTTAAATAAATCCTTCTTTTTTAAGAAAGTTTCTATTTTTAGGAATTGTAATAAAAGTTTCTATTTTTAGGTCCCATGGAGCAAATGGAGCTGAAATGAGCATAAAGGAGAAAGAGAAGCAAGAAAAAGTTGGAAATAGCTAAGGCAAGACACAAGGGCTGCAAAATTGAGCTGAAATGAAGTTTTCCTGGTCCAACCAGGAAATCCTGTTCAAAATAGGAAACTTTGTCAAAGCAAGACTCCTGAGTCAACTAGGAAGCACGGAAAAAAAAATGAAGAAAAATTGCTAAAAGAGAGGAGTCCTGAAGGCACTAGGACACCATGTGGCTTGAAGAAGACTCAAGAGAGCTCAAGATTCTTCTAGAACACTTGTGAATTTCGGCAAATAAAGAGACCTAAGTATACTAGGGTTTCTTGGACACAAAAGGAGTGAATTTTAAGTGAAATGATTGTTTTTGCCGTGAGATATATAAGGGGGTATAAAAAGTGACGTTTTGGGACTAAAAATATGTCCAGATACATTCCTGGAGAATTTCAAGGGATTACAACAAGCAGAAAGGTTGAAAATAGGTCCAGATACATTCCTTGATGTCCACATTCATTCTTGGCCGAAATTGATGAGATAAATCAGAAATTATTTATTTAAATTAAGCAAAAATATAATCTCCCTTAAATCAAGGTGTTAAATTGGAGGCTTCTCATTGGTTGGATGACATAGCAAAGCTAACGTGGCATTAATTGATTGGTTGAAGCTGTGTGACATGAGCAGATAATTCCTAGGAAAATAAAAGAAGAATCCAGAACCTTGAGCCGTCCCCTATATATAGCCTCATGCTTTAGACCACTTCACACATCAATTCTTTCATTCTTTTCAACATCAGAAAAATTCTCTCCATTCTCTAGTCTTCAAAAGCTCTGCGTCTCAACCAAGGAGGAGGAGAAGTCATGCAATACATCAAGATTCTAGCCGTCATCCACCCTTGTGTCGTCCCTAGAAGATTGCTTGCTTTCAAGGATCTTCAAGTTCTTCGTCTCAAGGCTTTGTCATTCATCTTTCACGATGTATTTCATACTTTCTTTTGTTTTCCTTTGTTTGATTCGTAGAGTTATGAATTCTAGCTAGTTAACATAATGTTAAGGGCAAAGTTTAAAGCCCGTTTATATGTTTTGAAATAAAGTTGTGATTTCTATATGTTGATTTCTATGTTGCTTATGTGAGATAGCTTGATTGATTTTGGATTATAGAAAACTTTTATATGTATGTGTTCTTTGGTGGCCAACTTAGGATATATGCATGTAATTGGAGCTAGATTTAGGTAAACAATTCACGTAATAGTTTTGTAAACCTAAATCATAAGTAGTAAAGGCTTTGGACAAAAGTCGAAATCAATTGAAGAGGATTGCAAGCAGATGAACTTATTCATACTAGGTTGTGCACTCAAGTTGATATCCTTTCTGTATGCTTATAGCGTTGAACATGTCTTGATTAGCTAACTTTTTAGACTTTGATTGCATGTTATTTAGGTGCTTTCACTTAGAATGATTAATTAAGGAAAATAAAAAATGGGAAATCGTTTGCTTTTAACGTTTCACATGATCAACTTCTCTCTCATGACTTAGATGATCAACTATAGGAATTATAATTGAATTCGATCATATGAATTTGGTTTTAATCTTTGTACCTAACGTCCACCCCATCTTGTATATATTTTTTATATGTTTGTGTTATTTCTTTTCAATTTTCGATTGCTTTATCCTAAACCCACCTTTTTCGTTAACTTGTATATATTCTTGTTTTATTTTTGTAAATTATGCTTATAATAATTCTTTATTTGTTTTACAATTACAGGTGTACCCTCAATCCCCGGTTTGAACGATCCCTATTTACCGCATACTAACGATGACATTTTTCCGGGTTAAATTGCGCGCTTGTTTTTAGCGTATCAAATTTTGACATTAATGAACCTCTTAACCAAGCATTGTCATATCTAATAATTTTAAGACAACTAGTAAAATAAACTTCTGAGCACAATATCATGCAAAGAAGCAAAAGCAGCCTCATAAAGATGGTTCTAAGAGAGCATGTGATGAAAGTAGATATTCACCTTTTCTTCACTCAATATATGGATTCATAACAATATTTATTTTTCACTAGATTTCTTCAATGAGTGTTTCTATTGGGACCTCTAAATTTGATCACTTGACCTCACTTTATTATGAATTATTAAATGACATATATAATCTCCTATAAAATGACTATTAAGGACAATAATTATACCAAAAAATATTATATGTTTTAGGGAATCGAGATTTGAGAGAGAAATTGTTGTGCTTTCATTGATAATAGGGTCTCTTTATATAGAGGATTACAAGGCATAGAATCAGATTTGTACAAGGAAAGGTAATCATACATTGTGACAGGACCCGCCCCGAATTTCGCCCTGAAATCCGAGGTGGCCCTGCGGGGCCCACCTTAGAGATAACTCTACCGGGAACTGGTCGAGTCACCACTAAAGTGGACTACCCAAAACAGTAACCCACGATAGGTCAGAGCCAAACAAAGAAGTGCGGAAGCAATTCATCAACTATGCCTCGAACCATGTACGCCCGACCTCAACTAATAGCGCCTGCAAACTGGGCATTTGAAACCGAAGGGCCCAGGGAAAAGTACACGAAAAACGTTAGAGTGAGTGGACAAAAATAAACAATTTAAAAGAAAAAGGATTTCATACTTTCCCACACTTATTCCTTTTAAAAACACGATGCATGCAACATTTAAGAAAAACACATTTAGCTTTAAATCCAAGGATTTCAAAACGATAAACCGACTAGCCTCGCTAGTCAAAACATTCGAAAATCATGTATCGTAAACCGAAATCTCGTTTCTCAAGAAAATAAGACCAGCCCCGCTGGTTACGATAACATCGAAATCCACAATTCTCGTGAAAACATACCAGCCCCGCTGGTTACGAAAATAACGGACTAGCCCCGCTAGTCAAGTCACGAAAAAGTATGGGGAAGAAGTTATCACCATACAAGAAGGGAGCCTCCCAGGCTCGGGTCGGAGTGTCCCACACTCTGGAGCATCCCATGCTCTGCTCTTACTCACCCACAAACACATAGTAAGCAGGGAGGAGTACTAATAGGCTAGCTAGCAATAAATATAACGACCCAGGTATGGTGGGTTAAAATCCATCTGAAAACTCGAAAATCAATAAGGCTTCCCCATCATCTCACGAGAAAATACATATGCCAATGACGTGACCCCGCACGCCAAAAATATTCTCGAAATCATAAACCAAATCTGAAATCATCAACAAGACATTCCAAATGCCAAATTCCATCGAAATCCCATTTCGAAAAATATTCAAAATTCTCAATATCGACGAAAAGAAATGTATTATAAATTTCCGGAAATCACCTCGGAAAATAATTCGTCGAAAATCACTTAAATCACAAGTTCAAATCCGAGCGGATAAAACTCACGTTCCAAAAATCATGATGGAAAATCCAAGCAATATTCCAAAACCGAAATCATATCCGAAACTAAAATAATATGATAATTAATAAAACATTAATTCGAAAAATAAATGCATGCATCAATATTCAAAAACAAACGTCCACTCACAGTACTATTGGCGACCACACAAACGAGTTCCTTCATCTAGCCATAGCTCGCAACAACGTCCTGTTCACAAGTACATTTCCATAAACGACAATTCGAATAAATAATTACGAACCTAAACGAAACCCGAAAATCCCTATCTTCACTACTTCTCAAATTCAACCCAAATCTCTTCCACAACACCAATTCCTCAATCAACATATTCCACAACGAAAACGAGGAAAATCCGACGGCCGGATTTCCAACAATTCCATCACAAAACACCGAACTTCGAAAAATCACAAACAATTCCAAACTCCTCCAAAATTCACCAAACTTCATATACAAGCTCTACAACATATATACAATTTAATGGACTAAAAACTGGAATTAAATCACTGCTCAACACACCTCCACGCGCCACCAACAGTGGCGGCGCGTGGGCCCCACGCGCCGGCGGCCACCACCTCCGATGGCCACCAAACTTGGACAGTAGCATCTACTCAACACACTCAACCATTCATTCAACTACAACAAGTGCCAATTTTACCTGAAAGAGCTCCATTTCGGCCGGTGAACACAAGCCCAGAAATTCCTCAAGAACCCTAAAATTTCAATTCATCAATTCGACATTTACACAACAAATCGTGACACAAGGCCATAGGGGAAATGATCAGTGATGAAAACCGAACCTTCGATGCCAATTTCGTGGCCGGAAACGGCCGGAATCGCCGGAAATCGACGAAACTCTCCAACTACTACAGTGGACTTCACGGCTCAATTCCGAGCTCCACCGGTCGAGCCACCGCAAAACACCACCCCAGGCGTGACAAGGGAGAGGAGGCGAGCCTGCCGGTGCCCGGATTCCGTCGTGGGTCGGCCGGAGAAGGAAGAAACCGGAGGAAGAAGAAATCGGGCCGAAGAGGAGAAAGGGTCGGGGGAGAAGAGAGAGAGAGAGCCGGTAAGTTTCCAAAAATGGAAACTTACCACAGTAAATTGGCTATTTATAGAAACTTACCATGAACAGTAACCATGAACAGTAACTTTACTATTTCGCTTATAACTTTCGCATACGAGCTCCGATTTTTACGTACCACATATCCACGCGCTCGGTTTAACGTCCCCTACAACTTCCATGAAGAACATTTTCTCAAATTTTGACCCGAACAAAAAGTCGACTTTTAGGGCCACTAAAAGTACTAAACCGAAAGTAAAAGTGAAAGTAAAGGTCGTTTACCGTCCAAATGACTAGTAAACGGGTAAATTTGGGTTCGGGACGTAACACATTGATTGGATATCTCTAAGATTCTCCGAGATTATCTATAATTCTAACCCTATTTCAACTAGAGCAAGTAACCTCGAGTTTGGGCCAGACACAAAATCTGGATTTACTTGAACACTCCCCCTTGTGTCGCCCAAATGTGGTGTTCCTCTCGTTGCCTCATTAAAAACCTTGCCGAGTAACAAAAACCCTGTGGGACAAAAATAACCTTGGTCGAAGGGAAAAAGAAGCAACACACCCTTCACGTTTCGATCCACATGTAGACATCTCCCCCTGATGTCTGCGTCTCCCCCAGATGACTACGATCATGGGAGTTCGGTAACTTCCGCAAGCCAATGCTTGCAACATGTTTCTCGAACGTGGATTTGGGCAATGACTTAGTAAACAAGTCTGCAACATTGTGCTCAGATCGAACCTAGTTCACTCTGATCTTTAGGAGCTTCTGTTGTTGCTGATTGTAGAAGAACTTGGGCGATATGTGCTTGGAATTGTCGCTTTTGATGTAGCCTTGCTTCATTTGTTCAATTCAAGCAGCATTATCCTCATAAATGCTGGTAGGCTCATCTGTGGTAGACTTCAGATCACAATCGCTTCAAACATGCGTAACTATGGATCTAAGCCATATACATTCACGAACTGCTTCATGAAGAGCAATAATCTCTGCATGGTTCTAAGAAGTAATGACTAGTGTCTGTTTAGTAGACCTCCAAGATATCGCATTCTTACCCATGGTGAATACATAACCAGTTTGGGAACGACCTTTGTGTGGGTCAGAGAGGTACCTAGCATCAGCAAAACCTTCCAAAACACTTACGTCGTTTTGGGATGGGGAAAGAGAACGCAGACCACTGTTAGTGGCGTTCCTGGCATATGATGGGTCCGAATCCATCGTCTCTCTGTAGGGATAGAACAAGCCCATATCAATCGTACCACTTAGGTGTCGAATGATATCTTTAACACTAGTCCAATGATATCTTTAACACTAGTCCAATGGCGTCGTATTGGCGTAAAGCTATATCTAGCTAACAAGTTCACAACGAAAGAGATGTCTGGTCATGTGCATTGAGCTAAGTACAACAATGCGCCTATTGCACTTAGGTAGGGCACTTCTGCCTCTAGCACATCTTCGTCGTCATCTTTTGGACTAAATGGATTCTACTTTGGATCAAGACTACGGACGACCATTGGGGTGCTTGAAGGCTTAACTTTATCAGAATTGAAATGCCTAAGCATCTTTTGGGTATAAGCTTATTGGTGAATCAGAATACCATCTTCACGGTGCTCAAGTTCCAAACCGAGGCAAAACCGTGTTTTCCCAAGATCTTTCATCTCAAACTCGGATTTCAAGTGTTCAGCGGTTTCCCTTAATTCTTTAAGGGTGCCAATTATGTTCATGTCATCGACATACACCGCTACTATTGCAAATCCGGAACTTGTTCTTTTTTTTTAACACACATGGGCATAGGTCATTGTTAACATATCTCATCCCAATCAAGTAGTCACTTAGACGGTTATACCACATCCGTCCGGATGGCTTTAATCCATATAGTGAGCGTTTCAACCTTATTGTAAACGCGCTCCGTGGTTTAGAGCCACTTGACTTGGGTAATTGAAGTCCATCTGGAACCTTCATGTAAATCTCTTTATCTAGATCCCATATAGATAGCAGTAACCACATCCATGAGCTACATGTTCAGTTTTTCAGAAACTACCAAATTAACAAGGTAGCGGAACGTAATAACATCCATTACGGGAGAATATATCTCCTCGTAGTCGATTCCAAGGCGTTGTGAGAAGCCTTGCGCCACAAGGCAAGCTTTGTACCTTACAATCTTGTTTCTCTCAATACGCTTTCTAACGAATACCCATTTATGACCAACTGGTTTGGTGTTGGGCGGTATTGGCACAACTTGCCCAAATACCTATCTTCGCTAGAGAATTAAGTTCTGCCTGGATTGCATCTTTCCATTTTGGCCAATCAGCTCAACGTTGGCATTCACCAATAGAGCGTGGTTCAATGTCATCAGTCTCAATAATCTCACGCGCTACAGAGTACGTGAATACATCATCAATGATGATGGAGTTTCATTCCCACGTCCCATGTACACTAGTGTAGTTTACAGAGATCTCTACGTTCTCAGGGATAGGCTCTGACATTGAGGTGTCCCCCAATGATGTCACTTGGACATAACCATAATCCGGAACATTCTCATGGGACGGATTCTGAGTATCGATGATCAAAGGATTTGTTTGTGCCTCATTCGTCCTCTTTTTAGGGCGAGTATCCTTCAAACCAATCGACCTACCGCACTTTCTTGCGGGACCTGTGGCCATAGACGCCACATCATTGCCAATATGGGCAGTGGCGCCATCTCTTGGTACCTCAGGAGCGGCGTTACGTCCAGTATTTGGGACGTCAATCCTTGCAGGCACGTTTGCAGCAGGTATATGTGATCTCATCAGTTTAGCAACATCAGAAAATGCATCAGGCAGAGTGTCTGCTACATTCTGGAGCTCGATAGTCACACTTCAAGTTTGGACTGTGCGGTACGGGGATCGAGATGAGACATAGTGGGGACAGACCACGATAATTCCTGTCATTCATGTTGAACATATGTGTTCTTATCTCCCTCGAACGACAGGAAGACTGTCTCATCAAAGTGACAATCCGCAAATCTAGCGGTAAAGAGATCATTTGTCAAAGGTTCAAGGTAGCAGACGATAGTTGGAGATTCATATCCAACATATATGCTCATTCGTCTCTGTGGACCTATCTTAGTACACTGTGGAGGTGTAATAGGCACATAAATGGCACACCCAAAAATGCGTAAGTGCGAGATATCTGGCTCGTACCCAGTCACTAGCTGTAACGCAGAATACGGTTGGGTGGCAGTGGGTTGTAGACGAATTAGCGTCGCTGCGTGCAATGTTGCATATCCCCAAGCGAAAATAAGGAGATTGGTGTGCATAACCAATGTTCGTGCTATCATTTGTAGTCGTTTGATAACGGCTTCCACAAGACCATTTTGGTTATGGACATGAGGAACTGGATGCTCTACGTCAATCCCCAGTGACATGCAATAGTCATCGAACGTTTTCAATGTAAACTCTCCAGCATTATCAAGTCGAATTGACTTAATCGGATGGTTCGGGTAGTGAGCCTGTAGACAGATAATTTGGGCTAGGAGTTTAGCATATGCAGCATTTCGAGTAGATAACAGCGCGACATATGACCAGCGTGTCGACACATCAACCAATACCATAAAGTATTTAAAAGGTCCGCAAGATGGTTGAATTGGTCCACAGATATCCCCTTGGATTCTCTGTAAGAACGGAATGAGTCTTTTTGGATCCTTTACGTAGAACGGTCTCGGTCCTAATATCCCTAAGGAACAGGCTTTGCAAAATGAGCGAGGGGCCTTAGAAGCAACCAATGAGGATTTTGGTTGGGCCTGAGCGTCTGAAGCGCTATTCGAAGCAAAATTTGTGACTACATCACCCATCATGGCTTTGGAACCATGGGAAGTGGCATCCATGGTGCCATGGCCATGGAGAAAGCCATTTATGGTGTTGTCAAGGGGGACAGAGGCGGCTGCAGCGGCGGTCACACTAAGTCAGGGAATCAATCTTTGATTCTTGCTTCGTTTTGCTCGAAAGAATGGATGTCTGTGTGAAGTCTTTAATATACAGATCATCATATCACGACCAGGATGTCCTAGTCGGCCATGCCAAAGCCAATATGTGTCAGAATCCAAGAGATCTTCTCTTATCACATTATTGGATTCAATAGGTCGAATTGTAGTGACATAAAGTCCACTAGATTGACACATAAGCTTCTCTAAGATGTGCTTTCATCCGCAATCATTAGAGGTAATGCAAATGAACTCTTTTCCATTCTCAGTATGTGTTTCCGCATGGAATCTGTTAGCTCTGATATCTTTAAAGCTCAATAAGGTTTGATTTGCCTTAGGAGCGTAGAGAGCTTTTGCGACATTAATCAAGGTGCCATTTGGCAAAAGGAATTGGGCCATTCCATGTCCTTGAACTAAACCTAATGGCCCAGCCATCGTAGTCATAGAGGAATATGTAGGCAACATCTCCAAGAATAATTGCCTATGGCGGAGAATGGTGTGTATAGTCGCACTATCCGCAAGACATTGCAGTTCTCCAGAATCTATTCCTAAAAATAAAAAGCTCGTAATTAAAAAGGAGTCATAATGTAAAGAACTCAACTTTTATTAATAAGCCAAACATAATTACATCACTGTCTCTTTAGCCAAAGAAAATCTAATCCAATAAACTAGCTAATGCAAAACAATGGCATTCGTCTAACTTCTTTCGGTAACTCCAAAGAAAATGTGACCAGGTGAGTAGAGAGATATCGGTGGAGCAAGGCA
This sequence comes from Rosa rugosa, assembly GCF_958449725.1. Lineage (NCBI taxonomy): Eukaryota > Viridiplantae > Streptophyta > Magnoliopsida > Rosales > Rosaceae > Rosa > Rosa rugosa. The sequence goes on from NC_084826.1 coordinate 35,070,559, forward strand.
CGCTTAAGTACCACTAATCTCAAAACCTTCCTAGACATCACACTTACTTTGGATGAGCCTACTTTGAAGAAAGACTAAACCATTGACATTCACTACAAAAATAATATGGCAATTTCCTACATCTCTTGGAAAATAAAAAGACTTAATCAAAATCGCCAGTTTCTTGGCCCTTGAAATCTTCCACCCTAAAAGCGAGATCGTCATCTTGATCTTCTTGCTCCATGTAATGTGCTTCCCTTGCTTCACGATACGTCTGCAACATTCTGGGATACTCTACATGCTTTAGCCCAATGTCTGGATGCTCCACATCGAAGACAAGCATCATTATGGTCAGGCTCCCTTGATCGAGGCACTTTAAGGGCGCGTTGAGGACAACTTCTTTCCTTAGATGCGTCACTACCATAGCTAGAGGCTTGGCCTCTCTCTCTCTTCACACGTTGACCTCCACGGTTCCGTGTACGCCTATCTTGGCGGTTACCTTCCTCTTTGGGGTGAGAGTATTGACCAGAACGTCCAGAATTATCCCTACTCTTAGGGTTTCTCTCCTTGCGTCCTCTATTGGGGGCGCGACTATAATTAGACTCCAGAATAGACTTGGTTCCCACGGGTCTAGAGTTATAGTTCTTCACAAGGATATTGTTGTGCTTCTCAGCTATGTTCATGGCGCCAATAAGCTCATGAAACCTTGTGATGTGTCCTGCATTTACATCGATCTGATAATTCTTTGCAATCATCAATGCAGAGACAAAGAAGGTAGAGAGATTCTTCTCGATCAACATTGTATCAGTGATGGTCTTGCCACAGAACTCCATCAAAGACTTGATACGAAGAGCTTCCGAATTGTAGTCAAGTACCGACTTGAAGTTATAGAAGCGGAGGCTATACCATCTCACTTCTAAATCTGGAAGCATGGAGTCACGAACGTTGCCAAACCACTGCTCGAGTTCTACCCATAGCTTTCTAGGGTCCTCCTCATTGAGGTACTCATTCTGGAGCGCGTCATTCATGTGCCTTGTCATGAGAATTATGGCTTTAGCTTCATTGGCCTCTCTCGTAGCTCTATTATCTTCATAAGCGGCAGCTTGTTAAGGAGTAAGCACGTTCTGACTTGGCTCTTGGATCGTATCTAGAATCTCATCAGCCTTAAGATGCTGGCGAACATCACAGACTCACTTGTGGTATCATGCTCATGTTGTCTCTAGTGGAACAAAGTTCAACTTGTTCAGGTTACTCATCTTGAAAAACAACAAAAGATTAGGGTTAGTTTCGGAGCGAAAAAATCTACCACGAAAACTATAAAAATTTCTGAGCGTAGTCGCTTCCAAGAAATTATGGATTTTTTAGAATAGTCGCTTCCAAGAAATTCGATTCCATGAGGGATTGGATTAGATCGAAAAAATGATGTGTTTGTGGTCGATCATAACTTCTCAACAAACTCTAAGTTTGGAAGACTCTACAAGCTCCAAGCTTTGAGTGAGCACGAACCCCCACAGTTCGGCTTTTTGGTCTCCCCTATGAAAAAGAAAGGGGGGTAGAAGAAGGGAGGTTGCAAGTCCCCGAGAAAAAGAATAAAAACTTCAAAAATGGGAACTTTTAGTAAAAATTACCTCGAAATAGTCGTTGGAGGTGGCCGGAAAATTACCTCCGAAATTTGGCCGAAAAAAGTAGTCGGAGGTTGCCAGAAGGTCGCCAGAGCTGACGTGTCAGTGGGCCTGCTACCTCTTTTTTTTTCTTTTTTTTTCTGCCAATTGGGCTTCTGGGCTGCGGGCCTCCTTCTCTCTTGAGCTAGGTGGGCTGGAACGAAAGGGTTGAGGCAGAGATAGAGGACAGGCGGCAGTTCAAAGGGTGCAGCTCGTTCTTGTGGCCGGTTCGGGGACTACGGCTGGTTCAGGGAAAAAAATTTCGGTTCCCGGAATCTGGAATCAAGGCGCTGATGGTGGCGAAATATGGTTGTCGGAGGCGGACTGGAAGAATGCAAACCAGGCAGGGGAGGTCGTGCTTCTTTTGAGGGCCAGTTCAGTATTTTTCCGGCCGGTTCTGGGGGTGGAGCCGCCTATTCTGGATTCCTGGGATTGGGGCTTCAATATATGCGGCGATGGTTGCTAGGGTTTGAAGGCTACGATTTTAGAGTTTCAGGGTTAAGGATTCGTGCTGATAACGTGTTTTAGGGAATCGAGATTTGAGAGATAAATTGCTATGCTTTCATTTATATAGAGGATTACAAAGCATAGAATCAGAGTTGTACAAGGAAAGGTAATCATACATTGATTAGATATCTCTAAGATTCTCCGAGATTATCTCTAATTCTAACCATATTTCAACTAGTAGAGCAAGTAACCTCGAGTTTGGACCAGACATAAAATCTGAATTTACTTGAACATTATATTTATTTTCGCTATATTTTCCAATTCAATAATATTATTGCATTCTTAAATATTTTCCTTATCTATTTTCATTTTCCAATTTCACTACATACTCATTAAAGCATTTATATATATTTAGTAAGAATTAAAACTATGCTTAAGATCATGTGACATAAAAATTTCTAATCATACATGTTGAACGCATATTGATGAGGGAGAACAAAAGAAAAAAAAAAGCTAGAAATTAAAAAACAACTTAAAAAACTATTGAATAATTAATCATGAGGTACAGAAAATAGAGAAAAAAAAAACATTAAGAAAAAGAAAAGCTAAAAACATGATATTTCTTTTTATTAGATAAGAGATTTATGTTGTCTGATTAATGAATGGACATGTAAATAAATAATTGAAATGGCTAAAGTTTTTTTTATTTTAAAGATAATAGTTTGTTTGAAAATTATATATATATGAGTGAGGTTATTTGAGGAACTTGAGTGAGGCCGGTTTAGTATTTGAAAAGTTTAATAGGAGGTGTAAAAAGCATAGGAGGTCAAGTGAGTAAATTTTGAGGTCCCAATAGGAAAACTCTTCTTCAATATAAAGAAGGGAGAATGAAACCACTGCAAGTGGCCTAGTGGTTCTTGCCTAGTTGGGTGTGCTCCCCAACCTAGGTTCGAACCCCAAAGCTGTCAAAGTGGCCAGGCACTGTGCTACAATGCACAGTTGGAGCATTTCACATGCGCCGAAGGGAGCCTAAAGCCTAGGAAGCCTTTGGGTTCCCCTTGACAAAGTCAAAAAAAAAAAAAAAAAAAAAAAAGGGAGAATGAAATTCACACTTCTGAATTTGCAATCCACACTCCTTTTATTTTTTTTATTCAAATTCTTACAAGAATAAATAATATAAGTACAAATTTCACTCCCATAAATAATTGAATCAAACTGCTGAGTTTAGGGAACGGAAAGCTTGTTGTTTCTTTGGATTTGGATTTGAGTACATTTCTCTCCTCTCCATATTCTTAGCTTTGGCTGCAACAAGGGCCAACGGCCCAACGCAACTGCAATTTTTTTTTTGGTTGGATTGGAAGGGAAATTTCAATTATAACTTGCAGTAATACAATGGGGTTGAATGTGTCTCATTTCTTGAATATAGGTAAGGAGAAAGATAGTAACCCCCCTGAATTTAACATTCAATAATGCATCATTCCATAAAATATTATCCAGCTAAGAAGTGCCAGATTCTATCCAATAGACAGGTTGTTTCAATGGTAGTGCAGCAGCACGAGCTACAGAATGAGCATAGCATTGCAAATTCCAGGAGTTTTAGGTAATTGGAAAGAAATAAACTATTCTTATTTCCAAGAGAAAGAAACTATTCTTATTTCCAACAGAAGCATTAAAAAAAAAACAAAAACAAAAAGGAATAGCAGCTGTGTATATGTATATGCATCTATTTCTATTAGAATGTCAAAGACTGCATGTAACAAGAAATTTAAATTGAATTATTACCTTAAGAATGCTACTCTACATTCCCCAACTCCAAAAGAAAAAAGAATGATAACTTAAAACAGGTCCTAAACACTAAGAAATAGATTAACACTCACTCCATCACATAAAAAAGATGAAGTTACTACATTGTAACATAAGCATTTCACAATGTAGCACCTTCATTCTTTTATATGTGCCAAATTACAGCTAGTTTTCCAGCTTCAGTAATGAAGTAGGATAAAGATAGGTGTTTGGGCGAGTTTGAACAGAACATGAGCACTAGAATGAATTAATCTCATTTTCTTGATTCCATTATAATTACATCACTGACCTTCACATTTCACCTCTAATCTCAGTAAATGAGCATTTTAGGATCATTGACTCAACAAGTTCAGTCAATCTATCATATGACAAGCATTTACTGAGAAAAATTTATCCAGCAAAACCTGAGAAGTAAACATTGAGACATGGTAAGGTGAACCAGTTATCGTACAAAGATCAGATTAACTAGGGGTTAACCCATATCATATCCATACTCAACTATGCATTGAGTTGAAATGTACTACTTAAACTGTGTTTATCTTGCGTTTCAAATTCATAGCACTTAGATAAATGTATAATGAAACAATTAATCAACATATGATCTTTACCCAAAAAAAAGAAGAAAAAATCAGCACAGAATATCTGTATTTTATAACTGATATGTTTGACCTTTCTATGTTTCTATCACTTGTAAGACTAGCCAAATTTGGAAAATCTGAACTCAAACTTGTGCTAACATATGTGCATACTTGTCTAAGCCGTAAACAACAAAAGTCCATTTATTACTAACCAAAATACAGAATAAAATGTCAGGCACACAAATCGTGCCCTATACTGGAACTGGTCACATTCTCATTTCTACATTTTCCACAAGTTACAATATCCCACACTAGTGCCACCGTTTAAAACTATATTGGTGCTGTCTACCAATAAGTTGGTATTTCATCTCAATGTACAACCATGAATCAACAAATATTAAGTAAATAGGCCAGCTACATGTAACGAAGCATTTTAGTAAGTAACTCATATCCAATAATGTACTATGATGCCCTTTCTAAGCATGTAAAAAGAGAGAGCACAAGGCTACCTTCCATATATCCATTTTGGCTGTTCAAATTACTATTGAACTTATCATGTTAATATAAGAACATAACATACAAACTAAAATCCTGAAACAGAGGAAGCATTTGTGTATACATTTGACTGAAAAATGTCTCCATAACCCAAGGGGGGCAAAGAAAAGGAAAACGTCATATCTGATATTTGCTGATATTCAATGTTTCCACAAGTCCACACTACAATGTGTTGAACCATTTTTACAGGTACTGATAACGATGGTTTGATGCAAACGAAACAACAACGCTTTTGTTTAAAAGAAGAGTGTTTCTCAACTTTTACCAAAAGTTCCCATAATACCGTTTTGAGTTATATACAATTAAATATATGAACATTATCATAATCAACAACTAACCACAAAATAAAATAAAATAATTTTTTCCTATTTTCTCTCTCTGCAGATAATCCTTTTCAACTACCTGCTCTTATATTTAAAACATAATATTCATTTTAACTGTATCACAGATAGTGTGTGGCTTTGATCAAGTGTCATTTAATTTCTACTTGCATATATCTGCACCGAATGCAACTCACATCTGACCACATTCTCCCTAAAATGTGTTATAAGAAAAATGAAATATTCACAAGAAACAAATGCAACTAGAACAGAGGTTAACAATGAACAAATAAAACACTCTACTTTCCTCATACAAGATAACTTCATAATAATCAAAAAATTTAAAAGCTTGTATATAGATTAAGAGGAAGACTACCTTTCACTCGAAAACAAGCAGTTATGCAAGACGATTTGGAACTACTGTGTCCTCTTGTCACTAACAGAATTAACTCGAGCTGCAGAACCCCCCTTTGAATTTTTTATTTCTTGACCAATAGGAAAAAGAAACGGTTGATCTGATGCCTTCCTTTTTAAATCATCATTGAAACCACTACTATCCAAATTCTTCTTCTTCATGTTATCATCAATGCCAGTGTAGTCCAATTTCTGCAATATACTTGGAACCATCATATTACCATCCTTGGTAAACTTGTTCCCCATTTCTATGTCGAATTTCTCCTTGGAACTGATGAAGCCTCTTTCACTCTCTGAAGCGATGGATCCCATTGCAGTATCATCATCTTTTAGAACCCATGCTCGGAAATTTACCATTGATGGTGGAATCCTGGAGCAGAACACTTCTTTTAAGTTTCCCAGTATCCCCTTAGTGTACGGGTTTTCGTTCTTATCATAGCGGTAACGAAAGTTCTCATATGTTGTCTGTGAAAAAGTAGTGGTCAAAATTAAAAAAGAATCTATACCTAGATTGGAAGGTTGGCTAGATATTCAACATTAGTCTGTTAGGCAATGTAAAAAAGTAGGTGTAAAAGCTATACCCGGAGTTGAATATTCCATATGAGCTATATTTTCAAGTAGGCATAAAATGTAAAATGAAATTTCAACTACAAAAATACAACTAGAAATGGACAATACACTAAACTAGGATGATGTAATTTGTTTCATTGGTTTACCACTACTCACGACTCATGAGAACATAAGTTTTTTAGCTACGGCAGTGCACAAAGGTTTAGTGAAAAAATTATTTTGAGTTTAATTGCAGTAATTAGAAAATCAAGCTTGCTTCATTCCACTTAGAAGGCCTCAGCCTTCACTGGCTCAAGTGGGCAAAGACAGTGGTGGAGCCATCAACATGGGAGGAATGTGTGCACGCATTAATGGCAAGGGTGTTACAATCTACCCCCTTAGACCTTGGCATCCTCGCAAGGAATGGAGTCACATGGTTTGTTTTTCTCAAGCTGGACAACCTATCTCATCAATCAATGCTTCAAACAAAACCATCTTCCAGAGTATGGGTCTGTTTATTTCCCTAAATCTATACTATAATTAGAAAGGTGGAACTGTTAAGTGGAAGGAAGACAGTTGTTCACAAGGGGACTGGTGGTAATATGAACAAGGAGGATATATATCACACACACACATACACATATGTGGCATTCATATGAAAACAGCAGTACATTTTCACTTAGCTCAAGAAATAACCAGAATTCATTAGATTGGTTAATTAGTAGATTCCCCATACTATGATGGCATACTATAAAATGATGTAGCATTATCAGTACTATGTGTAATGTCTAGGTTAGACCAAGCTTATCTTATGAAACTTATCTGTAGCTTCTAAGTCTAATCCTAAGGCTATATCTTTTAAATCTCCTTTTGTATCTGTAATGGAATCTTATTTCACTCCTGCATTTTTTAAGCTATCTACTTAGACCTATGATAAATCATACTATTCCCTTTTCACACGGCTCAATTATTTAAAGCCAGGTAAATGCATTAGACATACAGTTTTTGCAAAATAATGCAAAACTGATCTTCCAATCAAAAAGGAGAAAAAGAAACTCAAAGCATGCCCCCTATTCTGGTGGACAACATTTTATATGTATGGAACACAATATTGAAACAACCAACCCAAATGCACATACAAGTAAATTATATGTCATCTTAGATTTATACATGAGAAGGAAAGAGATCACACTCAGTTTATACACCAAAAGAAAATTCCATTATCGACAGATGAATACTAAGAACACAAATATGAACAAGAGCAAAAGGGTACCTGGTTGGTGCAGATTAGATAGACATGGAAAACTGTAAGCCCCCCAACAAACCAGACAGCTATGAAGCAATATACTATCAGAATAACTGATACGACATCATGTGACATGGCCCTCCATAGATTGCCCCCTTTTTGAAGAAGGTTGATCCAGGAAAACACAAAGACATATATGCAGAGCAAGGTTGATGATGAAATAAACAAGATGAAAAATGGATAGTTACGCTGCAAGCACAAGAATATGAAAAAAGTAATTTAGTTTGGTGATAATAAACTAAGATAATTCTTCTAATTAAAACGCTTAACCAACTGATTCGCCATGTCAAACACCCAAAGACATCTAAATTTACTTTATGCACATATATGCTCCCTTAAATTTAGATGTCTATATAAGCTCACTTAATTATGGACTCTTGACAAATTTTCAGTCAATTATATCCAAGTGAGCCTATATTGATGTCTAAGTGCGCCTATATTGATGATCCTAGACCTACGTGAACCTATATTGATTTATAAGTGAGCCTTTATAGATGTCTATATTATATGATCACTTGGATACAAATGTCTATATAAATTAACAGAAGCACCTAAAAATTCAGTATAAATCCAAAATTAACTGACAAATAAACTTTTAGGAGGTTTTGGTTCAATATATATACATACATATATAACATAGTAAAGTACTTTTGGATCACAAATTTCAGCTGTCAACCACATAACTATAATTGGTTCACATATATCAGAGATACTTTAAAAGTAGTTTACATGCAGTAAAACTCCATATTAGTAATCAAAAGCATTCTCAAGACTTCATCATTTCACTTCCGTTTGTAGGTTTGGGGATGCAAATGAGCAAAATGTAATATTTTGGGAATAGTATCGGGTGGAGGAACAGCAATCCGTAACCTTTTTCTTCAGTTCAAAAGACTTTTGCGGTTTCACAATATTTCTGTTGTAGAAAATATAGTTTTGGTTCCATCTAGGCTGGATGAATCGTATAGGGTAGAAGCTGGAGCGTACAGGTATCTTCTCTTGTGACAATTAAGGAGTAACTCTTATCTTCCCTTTTCTAGCCCTTCTTGCAAATATGCAAAGATAAAGTACCTCCTAAGTCTCAAGGAACCGGTACTAGCTTGGATAAGTATTGCTCATGGAAAGATGAATACTTGTGAATTGTGATTCTGTTCAGAGGAGAAGGCCATTGAAATGCCCATGCCCATATTGGTGTTTGATGTGTAAAGAGGTTGCAGATCATGTGCTCCTCCTTATGGAAGAAATTAGTTATAGGGCTAATGTCAGATGGGATGTTTAAGCTTCTTGAAGAACCTCGTTGTATGAGATATAAGTTCTATTGGGAGAAGGAAGAAAATAAATAAATAAATTATGGATTTGGGAACTTCTGCTATGATAGAAAGCAATAACAGAACCTTTGAGGGAGCTAGGGATGATGGTATAGACCACTTGTGGGATAGCATTCGGTACTTGGCCTCGCTTTTAGGCATCAAACTCCGATAGTTATTTGTAGGCTATATTTGTGTATTGGAAAGCTGTTGTGCTTTAGTTTTTGTGTCCTCTGTTTCATTGTATTAAATTTATGATCATATGGGTTCTTAGATGTTTTCTTTAGATGTTAGGATTTTTTTGAGGCATTTTGTTGAATCTAAATTATAGTAAGGGTTTTTGTTGGTTAAGGGCATTAGCTTTCTGCAAAGAGCATAGGGATTTGTTCTCATACGTGACTTTTGAAACCTTCCAGGTTCATTCAGATTCTTTTAGAACTCAATAGTATTCTTTACCATAAAAGATGTATAAGTTTGGTCCAGGAAGTGTTTCGATACATTTAAATAACCCATTATGCCATCACATTACTCCCGAGTGTCAAGCCCTGAGACACAATTGTCTTCTCCCTACCTGGTGTTTTATTCACTCTCCTATTAACCTGAAATACACTATCATCATGTTGACTTTTTATATACAAAACTTAATACCTTTTTGCAAGGCAAGGCAGTGCTTGTAATGGAAATGCAAGAAATATAATTGGTTTCTACACAAGGGACTCATAAAATAGTAATTCTAGCAACTGAAAAAGGCAAATGAGGAGTGCCAGAATTTGGAAATGTAATGAAATGCACATGAAATAGGGGAGTATTAAGTGAAGTGTAAGCAAGTTGCAAGTTTATATGTATGTATGTATTACGTATATATAGTTGGTAGTGGTAAAGTGACTTACTAATCCAATACACTGACCAACCCATGGACAGTGGTGATCAAACTTCTGAACACAGTTGTTGCAGATGGAACAATGAGAGGCGCGTGGTGGGCGATATAACAAACAGGTATCACAAAACTTGACCTTCACTGTATGGCCATTGACCGGGACATCTTTAATTCGGGGAATTTTCATACTAGAGCCTTTGTTATTGACCCATTCCATTGATGGGGTAAAGGTATCGGAAGCCTCATCCGATTCAAGTGATGTTGAATTCCTCGGAATTATACCAGGATCTCTACCAGACGTGAGGAAGAGAAAAGTAAAATCCTGTATAGTAATTGGTAAGAATATATTTGAACTAGGGAAGCAAGAAAAGAAAGAAAGAAAGGAAGAAAGAACGAATTCGATTCAATTTACCAACCAAAACAGTGAGAATCAGGCCTGCAGTGAATACGGGATAGCTATAACCTGCTTCATGTCCTTTGATGGTAACAAGCATTCTTATGCAGAATGTGAGTGCGGGACATCCGATCAAAAAGCTAGTTAGATACAGTGATGCGCCATCGTGACCAAACACTAATCTTCCGCCACATAAGAATTTCTACCATCCACCATAGTCAAATTCATTGAATAAAAAATAATTGCATTCAATCAATGAAATAAACAAATAAATAAATAAAAGATTGATCCTTACATTGTTACCCTTCCAGACTCGGTAGAGCCTTTCTTGGTTGGACTTGGGAGGTTCGTCAATGGAGGAGGAAGAATCACAGACTTGGCTCTTTTTCCTGCCCAACATGGTCATCATAATAATAAAAATTTATTGTTTTTGATATGAAGAATTTGGATTCCCAAACACCGCTGCATGAATCAACCAATCATTTTGGTTTTGGTGGGTGGTGTGGGGGGGAGAGGTGAAGCGAATGATATGAGATTGATAACGCACAGAGAAGAGATGGATGCTCAATTCACATCTCCATCATCCTCCTCCCCTCTCTTTCTCTCTCTCGCTCGGCGTCTCTCTCTGTTTTGGAGGTTTTTTTTTTTTTTTTGTTACAATCTGTCTAATGTGATATGTTTGGGAGGGATCGAAACACAGCTGCCCTGCCCGCAAACCCGTTAATTCCCTTGGGGGGATGGATTCTGAACAATCGTTCACAATCCAACTTTCCAAATTCTACCGCCTTTTTCGCTACCAAACCAATATTTTGTTTACAATTACACCCTTCCTACCATAAACCTATACATTCTCTTCTTTTGTTTTCTTGCTGCAAAATAACAACCCTACATCCTCAATACTGACAATACACACTCTACTCTTTCGTAAAATTGACAGTATCCTTTTAAAGGAAAAAAAGAAACACAATAACCAACTGTAAATGAGGATTAGCCCCGATGCCAGTTCTCGAGTGGCGTCGATGGTACAACCTCATCAGCCTTTAAGTTATCTTAAGATTTTGAAAATGACTTTGACAAAAACATATATATAAAAATATACTATCTTTCCACATGCATAATTGTTGTATCATGTTAGTCTAACAGTTAGTACATACGTGTTGCATTTTAAGTATTGCCCTACAATGGTTTAACTTTCGCTTTGGAGCAAATTTTTTGAATTTGAGGTTTTCTTTTGTTGCTTCTGTAAATTATTTTTATTTTTTTAAAGCAAGGTCAAGACCAGCTCTTTGTCCTACCTTGAAAGTTTATTAGATGAAAAAAAACATTACAAAAAAGGCTTGGGGACAAAACCAATCCAAGCCTTTGAGAAGAACAACGAGAACAAAACATATAGAAGATTCTAGAAGCTTCCCCAGAAGCATTATATTTCTGGAACATTCCAGAAAGTACCATACCAAAGACCATAAAACCATAGTGCTATCAAGTGGTAGAAGCTAGTGAACCCGTCACCTACAGCGGAAAGTTGGTCGTGCTTCAAGGTCTCGACCAAAAGTTGGAGCTAGGAACTGAGGAAGAACATTCCATGTGTGCTTCCCATCATTCAAAGCGCCGTAATTGGCCAAAACATCCGCCGGGGCATTTACCTTCACGGAAAATATGGGTGACCCGAAGACTAAAATGTCGTGCCAAAACCAAACTATTTAGCCACGTGGTACGCAATCTCCAAGGCACCAGTGCAGGAGACTGAACAAACCGCACCACCACCGCCAAATCTGTTTCAATCCACAAGAAGTGCCATTCTCTTAACCTTGCCACATGAATGGCCTCCAAGAAAGTCAAAACTTCTACATCTAGGGTGTTGGGGACCTGAACTCGGGCTGCAAAGGCATGCACAAAAGCCCCGTCATGATCACGAACAATGCCTCTGTACCCTGCATGCTCCAAGTCACGGAACGAGCCATCCGTGTTGACTTTAATCCAAGGGAGCTACAGAGGCCTCCAAACAACCAAGTGAAATTAACTTGGGAGCAGTGGGTCTAAGTTGGGAGAGCCCTAAGAATCCAAACATAAAGACACTAGAAGGGGATGTAAAAGAGACAAACACAAGCCCGACAGACTCTTTCAAAGACACCACAAAGAAGTGCTTTAATCTTTGAAAAGAAAACTTGCCCCCCCCCTTCATGCTTCAATCGATTCCGCTCAGACCATAAACACCATGGTCAGAGCAGCTTAGAGGAGTTAGTGAGTCTAGAAACAACCTCCATGGAGAAGAGCCCATGCAATGTAGACTGAGGAGGAATTATCAACCTGAACATTTGAAAACACCAACCTCGAAGATTCGAAGTAACCCTGCAATCCCAAAAAAGATGTTGCCAAGTCTCACAACCATGACCACAAAGAAGGCACTGAGAGCATAAGGAAAACCCTCTCCGCTGCAACCTATCATTTGTTAAAATTCTCCGCTTCAACAAGACGAAATCTGTCATGAAGGAACCTAGATGAAGGAGAAGCCTTGGAAACCATTTCCCAAGCTCTTTTAAGAAGCAAAGCCCGATTCAAGACAAATAGATTCTTTAGATTCAGACCCCCACTGTCCTTAGGCACACAAACACTATCCCATGCATGAAACCAAAGCAGCTCCACTTTTCAACAGATCCCCACTCCAAAAAAAGTTCTGAATCCAACCTTGCACTTTCTTGAGTAGAGAACAAGGTCACGGGTAGACTTGAAAACTATAGATTAAAAGATTCTGAACAGCCGATTCAATAAGTTGTAACCTTCTCGCTTGCGAGAGAAGCCGTCCCTTCCAAGAACTTAACTTGTTGCACACCTTGTCTGCAATTGGCCTTAAAAGACACTCTTTGGAGCCCCAATAAAAATTAGAACCGCCAAATAGTTAAACGGCAAAGAGCCTATCTTAACCCCAAGAAAGTTAGTGATAATAATGGACTATCTTGGAACTGCATACTTACCGAGGAACAACAGAGACTTGTTGGTGCATAAAAATTCGGGAGAGTGATTACCCAACATAAATCTCTCTCCTTCAATCTTCGAGAAGCCTAGACGCATCCATCTTGCAATCGATTATGGGGAGAAGGAACCTGCAAAACAGAAAAATACTCCGACGCCCAAGTAAATATCAATTCGAGAAGAATATAAAATGAAATTAAAGAAATTGGATTGATACTTGTTACCCTTCTTTTTCCCCTCCCCACTTTTCTCCATAAGCTTGTCAATTTATAGTCATTGATTCCTTGATCCTTACTTCATGGTTCTTGGCCCTCACTCCACGTTGGTAGTGGGAGGAGTAGTGTTTGCACGTTCTCCACCACCTGATCAGTTTTTACTGTCTTTCACTTTAGCAAGTTGTTAGTCACTTTTGGGCTTTGATCAGTGGGCTTGGTTTAATGGGTGGGAGCCCAAAGCCAAAATTTTACACCCCCATAATGCCCCCTTTTTCCCTTTCCGTACGAGCTCCGAGTGCAGGAAGGAAAAACAATCGATACTTAAATAGAAATAAATTGTTAGTCCATAAGGATAGATAATAGCAACAACAACGTACTCCATGTGTCAAGTAAAAAATTAAACAAAATTTATCAAACGTACACAAGAATAGTTAACGGCAAAATTAAGATAAAGGGTGAGGATTCAAACAGCATTTTTAAGGGCCTGTGCCTGTTTAACGTCGCGAGGACAACCCTTTTAAAGTCCGGGGACTGTGCCTGTTTAACGTCGCGAGGACAACTCTTTTAAAGTCCGGGGACTGTGCCTGTTTAACGTCGCGAGGACAACCCTTTTAAAGTCCGGAGACTGCCTGTTTAACGTCGCGAGGACAACCCTTTTAAAGTCCGGAGACTGCCTGTTTAACGTCGCGAGGACAACCCTTTTAAATTCCGGAGACTGTGCATGTTTAACGTCGCGAGGACAACCCTTTTAAAGCCCGGAGACTGTTTCTTTAACGTCCCGAGGACAACACATTTAAAGTCCGGAGACTCTCGGTATGCCGCCTCCGAGGAGGACACAACACTGAAAATCATGTTAGCAAACATATGCAATAACAAGATAGTTATTACAAACTTTATATAATGCAATAATCTTATCCGTAAATAAACAAGTTTTTCAACTCCCTTTAATACCTTGCTTTGATTTTGGCTTCAACCCCGTCGAAATGATATTGCCCCCGGCCTTGACCTTGGTAGCTTTAGTGAACACCATTGAGTAGAGAGCCGTTTGAAAAACGTGGTGACAGCACTAGACCATATAGATTTCATTAACACACAATGTCATATATATACATTTATGTCCTTTTGAATGGCATAAATAATCAATAACAGCACACAAAAGATGCACTGGGCCCGGTCAGTACCAAATCAAATTTTGCAAATACTTACTCCATATTAAGAATATAATTAGCATTGATTTGAGCAGTACCTTTAAATCAATTAATCAATGAGAAGCATATAAGATGTCAAGTTACCTCCACCGTACAATAAGCAAAGAACCCTAACTCACTCACTGAGAAAAGAAAGATATTTCAAGCCTAAGAAGCATAAATGATTGACATTTGAAGGTATAAATCTCATTACTCCATAAATGATTTTGGTTTAGTCTAACAAACATAAACGTATACTGACACGCTTTGAGCAAGCGCATAATTTAACCCTATAAATATCATTAGTAGTATAAGCAAGTAGGGATCGTTCTATTCCGGGGATTGAGGGTACACCTGTCATTGTCAAACAATTAAACAATTAAAATTAAAACAAAGTATAATATTCACAAAGATATTCACAAGTATAAACATTATTTACGAAAAAGGGGGGATTTTGTTTTGATTTTCGAAAAATTAACTAAGTTAAGAAAACAAATAAAACACAAAAACATAAAAACACGAATGGAATGAGAGAACAAAGATCAAAACCGAAACTATGATTAAAATCGATTCAAACCCTAATATTGTTCATCTAAGTCATGAGAAAGGAGTTGATCATGTGAAACATTCGAAAGTAAATGATTTCCCATATTTTACTTTTCAATGCTAATTAACCTACGCGAAAGCACCTAGATTAATCCTATCAAACATGTAATCAAACCCTAGAAAGCTAGTCAATCATGACATGTTTAACGCATTAGACATAGAGAAAGGCTATCAACTCAAGTGTACAACTTAGTATGGAAAAGTCCACCTAATTGCAATCCTCGTCAATTAAATTCGATCTTTGTACGTACAAAACCTTTACTACTTTGATTCAAGTTTACACAAAACAAAAAGTTGATTCATGTTCTTAAACCTAGCAACATTCATATCAAAACCCTAAGTGTTTCGAACCACATAAGATTAAAATACAAAAGATATCTATAACGCAAATTTAATTAAACAAACTCACATAAGCAACTCTCGAATTACAATATATGAATCTGAAAATTCTCAATTAATCATAAAAATTCCAGAAATTAACAATTGTTCAAACATATATGTCAACTAGAGCAAAACCAACGAAATACAAACAAAGGTTACAAAGTAGAGGTTGAATTACACCGTGGATGGAGGATGATGATGGGTGAATAACGATGGAATCCTTTGAAACTCGAAAGCAAGCTTCAAAGGTGGATGGTGGATGATTAGATCACGGCTTCTTCTTCTCTTCCTTGGCCTTGCTTGAACTTCGTGGCTTGCTCTAGAGGATGAAGAAACTCACAGCTATGCTAAGGAACTTTTCTGATTTTTTTCTAAAGTTAAAACGTCAAAAGAGAGGAACTTTTGACGTTGAGAAAGAGAGAGTATATATAGGGGACGCATGTCTTGGTCTCCAAGCCGTGTAAACCTTTAATAAATCCATGGAATTAATCTGAAAATTCCACATAGTTTCCTCCAATGATATCTTGCCAAGTAAGCCCTATGATGTGGTCCAACCAATCACAAAACTCCATTTTAATTCCCTAATATATAGTTGCCGAATTTCCATGGATATATTCTGATTTTATACTTTAAATTCGGCCAAAACTCCTCTAGGGAATTTAGGGATGAACCTAGACGCATTTTGAGCTTTTTCTTGTTGTCCACACTTCTTCTTTCCTTAAAACTCTCCCTATTTCTTCTCCCAACGTTTTCTTCTTGATTTTTCTTGATTCTCACGTTGTTCTCTCTCTCTTTGCATGGCAAAGACTCTTAAGTCTCCCAAAAATCTCTCCCTTGCATCACAAAACCCTAATTCCATGGGCTTTTGTCCATTGTCGAAAATCCACAAAGGTCTTGAGAGTTTTTGGGCCTTCTTGCGTCACCTCCTTGCCATGTCAATGTCATCTTCTAATGTCTTCAATAAGCTTCTCATCATCATAATACTTCAATATTTTCGATCACACTTCATGGATGGCCTAGGAGTCGTTTCCTTTCTTGGACAGGATTTCCTGGTTGAAACAGGAAAACTTCTTTTCTTCATTTCTGTTCATTTGTGCATCCTCTAGTGGCTTGTCTTTGTTCCCTCCAACGTTCTCTAGCTCCTTTTTCCATTTATGAGCTCATTTCAGCTCATTTATTTCAAGTACCTGAAAATAGAAACTGTTAATGAAAAATAGAAACTTTCCTAAAATGAAAAATGGCAACATTCCTAAACTAAAAATGGAAACTTTTCAAAAATGAAAAATAGAAACTACAAAATAGAAACTTTTTACAAATAGGAACTTTCCCAATCAAGAATGGAAACTTTCCTAAACAGAGTTTTATTAAGGAAATAACGCAGAAAATGTAGGGAAATGCAGTTAAAACGTCGCATTAAAATGCTCCTATCATATACTTGTCTGGTCTATAAGATGGTTCACGCTATACTGGCCTGAGAAGACTGCCCTGAAAGTGTAATCCAGGAAATTACAGAAAGATGTAACAGAAAATGCAAATCAACATCAAGAAATGAAAATAACTAATTAAACAGGTCTTCCTTTCAGCCAATATGTGCACTACATGAAATAATTAACATCACATAGCAAAGGGACGATACATCCGACTAATCCAGCTATGACCATGCAATTGTAACCATATCAGGTAAAGGCAACCAGGAATCTAATACTAGTTCAAGTATGATCGCATTTCAAGAACAAAGCATTTCCTGAGATCAAACAGTAAAACCCGTCGGAAACAAAAACCAACAACAGTTTATTTAACTCTCACTTGAATTTTACCACAGCTGCAACGTCACAATCACTCACTCGTTAACCTCAGGCTTCCCAAACAAATATCAATCCAAAACATGGTGTTATAATCCAACGTATAAACATGGGCTATAAAAATTAGTTGAAAACTGGAAGATTAAATAAGACTCATTTCCTATTGCTATCATTGACCATAGGTCTTTCAAATATTCAATCTACCATCCCATAAAGTTGCACATGGCGAATCATCACATGAATCAGATTTACATGTATACAGCAAACACATTAACCAAAAACATGATCATTGAAAACATACATACACTTGGTTTTTAGGACCTAGACCTAGATGTAATTACAAGAAAAGAAGCAATTATAATTAACCATGTAAATCAAATAGTACACAGATCGCTCTAAGCAGCTAAGCACACAAGCATTGTTAAACATCACACATTAAACCAATCAGACAATAAACTTTTGCACACCACCGATTCAAAGTACTTTAGTTTTCAAATGCAGATCATGCATGAACCAGTTCTATCAAGCTAGCTGCCCTACTGTCAGCAAAATTAACCTTTCATGAATCAAAATGAAAATGAACCCGTACGTACCTTTGACCAGTTAACAATTAAAAATAAGTGAGTGGGTTACCAGATATATATAGGTTGCAAGATTACATGCATTACTCCCGAGACGATGTCTCTCGATCATTATCTGTTCATTATAAAGCTTCTGCTCTGAGGCAAAATGCCCCCAATCCCTCTGGCTCCAGTATTCCATTAGCTCAATTTTCTGTTTTGCACCTGCCTTAAGGTTTCCGCAGAGTTAATCATGTTTCAGCCAATGCGTTGTAGGGTACCCTTTGTCGTCGCACGATCGTCGTGCTTTGATGGTGTAAGCATAGCAGCCTCGGTGATGGCGGCCTCATGCCTGTTCGTGCCGCGGGATGACGTCCTCATCCATATGCTTCATTCCTATATCATTTTCCTTTACACGTCCTTGAGCCATATCTCCTGCAACTTGGGTTATTTACTATGAATCGTAAGAATTAAAATACGCCCTAGAAAACAAAGAAAGCAAAAGACCAATTAATTAAAGAGTGTAAGTACAAGATTTTGTACATGTTATTTGTTGGCATTCCCATACAAAGCTAGTGAAGTATATCATGACAATTCATCACTGAAGAAGTTGGAAAAGGGTCTAATACTGATCTCAAATACGTTACAGGTAAATGCATCTCATGAGTCAGCATATGCATTGGGATTGCAATCTGTGTTGCAATCCTTGAGTCAGTCCTAGGTTTTAGGAAGTTTGTTTTTGGAAAGTATCTTTCTATTCTTAAATTTTATTATGCAAAGATTTTTTTCACCAGTTAAAATCGTCCCATTGAAGACCTAATTGATTTAGGTCTGTTTATTTTAATTGGCAATCTTTTGTTAAAAAGATTTTTTCTAATAGGAATCAATTAGGGTTAGACGCATTGATTGTACACGATTCTTTCTCCATATAATTCTGAAAATATGGTCTAGGTTTAGAGAGCTTTTAATTTGCATATCATATCAATTTGCATGTGATTGATGCATATATTGTGGGTCTAAACTCTCCAATTCAAATAGTGTTTAAGGAAAGGAGTTTAGGAAATCTTATCTGCATTTAGAATTGTTTTGAATACATATCAGATAAAAGATTGTGATTGCATATTGTTTTGAAAAACCTTTCCATGTATATCTCAATCGGTGTTTAATGTGATTGGATTGAGGGGGAGTCTTTATCTTCTATAAAAGGTTTTGAAACTGCATTATGAGACGTAGAGTTTTCTGATTGAGAATTTTAATTGTGCTGCATAGTCTGCACTAACTGTTTTACAAAACTCTCATTGTTTGTTTGATTGATTGATCATACTGCTTGTTCACTGCATTCATCACTTGCATATGTGATTGAGATCAGTGAGGCTTCAAGGCAAGATTGAATCTGAAGGCGTGTCCAGATTTCTTCATCTATACAGATTGCTTCATAGTTGTTTAGAATAGGTCTTTTACAGTTGTGAGCAAGTTAGCATTGTTGCTAGTCAATGTGGTTGTGTTGAATACCACTACTTGTGATCTGTAACGATTTGATTCATATTGGATTTGATTCTCGTGTTGGCTACGTTAAAAGCCACGCAGTGAAGTTTACTCAGTGGAGAGGTTTACACTGCGTCAGCAATTCTTGTGTTATTTTATTTGTGTTGTTGCTTGTTTGAATAACTGTCATTACTCAAACTCTATCAGTTTTGTTCCATCCGGTAATTACAATTGGCATCAGAGCGGGTTCTAAAGCTTTTTAGTAGATCCGAGGACATGATGGAACATGAATGTGACAGAGCTGCTAGTTCGATAAATTGTCCCCCATATTTTGATGGTGAAGATTACTCGCAATGGAAGATCATGATGAGGTTCAAGCCTAAGAAAAAGGTACAAAATTTTGCTGTCTCTTCTGTTAAAATGAAAGATGTAGATGATAGTGATTATGTGGATTTAGCTTTACTAACCAAAGAGTTTAAAAAATTTCTGAAAAATAAAAACTCTTATGGTAGTACTTCAAAAAGTATATCTGAATCAAAAAGGGGGCAATTATCTGAAAACGTATTGACAAAAACCAAAAAGTCAATAATTTTGATAAAGAGAAAAGCGTTGTTGAAAAACCTATACGTTATGAATGTGGTGGTATTGGTCATATATCTTCTGATTGTGGAAATAGAAAATATAGCTCACAAAATAACAAGGCTCTTAAGTCAACTTGGAGCGACAGTGAGGAAAATTCTCAAACTGAGAATGAAGAAGAGAATATTGCTTTCATCTCCTCACCTTATCATGAGGCATCTGACGATTCCAACAGTAAAGGTAAGATTTTTGATGTATCAGATGATGAGACTAATGATAAGTGCAGGGAACTGTATAAAGCTTCAAGAGTGATGTTCAAAAGAAATCTTAAACTTGAGAACGAGATTGAGCAAATCAGAAAAGCAAAGATCAAGGCCAAGTTAAATCTTGAATCATGCAAAGAAAAATGGGAAGGTGAACACTTTGCTTACACTGACAAAATTGATATTTTGCAGGATAAGATGAATTCCCAAAATTGCGAGGTGGAGCGTATTGAGTTGATTGACAGGATTAAAACCCTTCAGGTTGAAGTTAAAGCCCAATCAAATCTGAATATCTCACTAACCTCTAAAATTGAGAGTTTGCAGGTTAAGCTTGAAGAGTCTCAAGAAAAGTTCAACAAATTCTCAATAGGGTCAGATTTGGTTTCCAAAATGATTGGAATTGGAAAACCACACACCAACAAGAAAAGGTTGCGGCATAAAGGTGCAAAAATCAATCATTCTAACTTTGAGAAAGGTGTGAGCTCAAGTGTGCACTCAAGCTCATCAAATGACCAAGAAACTCATCCCCCAACTCTTCCTCAAAAGCCTAAATTTGATTCAGCACCTCCACCTCATCAAAGGAGAACTCAGGTAAGTTCTGACAGTCACATCTCTGTGCGTCAGCCCAGGTATGTTCATAACTCAAAAAGTTTCACTCCCACTTGTCATTTCTGCGGAAAATTGGGACACATACGTCCTAGATGTAATATGCTCCGCTGGGTCACTCAAAATCAGAGGAAAGCATCAAAAATAGGCTCAACTGCATCG
Source organism: Rosa rugosa (assembly GCF_958449725.1). Lineage (NCBI taxonomy): Eukaryota > Viridiplantae > Streptophyta > Magnoliopsida > Rosales > Rosaceae > Rosa > Rosa rugosa. Next base: position 35,091,562 of record NC_084826.1, read on the forward strand.
CTGCAAGCAGAGCTGAAAGAGCATCTGAAGTTGATTAGCAGGATTGCAATCCCCAAAGAGCATAATTTGAAGCAGAAGCAAATCTGGATTAAAAAAGGTTCAAATAATTGTTTTTCTGCTCATATGAATAATCTTGATAATATGCTTGAGCTTGCTTTCGTTCCTACTGAACACAAATTGTCTAATTCGTTTACTAGGCCTTTAGACAGAACTCAATTTGAATCACTTAGAAGCACCGTTGGTGGATGCTCTAAGTATTGATACTCTCACTTTGCTTGATCCATTTTGCATGCATTCATGTTGTATGTCTTCATGGTAGTATAGGTGCATTATTATTTCCGTTTCTGCATTGTTAGGATCAGTTTCTGGAAATTCAAGATTGTAATTTGTATCCCTAAGTGTCTGACAGATTAATTTGAACTTAGATTGACGAGGGCTCTACTCCTTTTCTTAAATCTGTGTGCAATGAGCTGCTTAGCATGTTTTGAATTTGTTCCTGCATCACTCTGTAATTGTGAGCTTGAACAACATATTCTCTATCACCTTGAATCCTCACATGCACACATACTCTAAGTGGTGGTAAGTCATATTTGTTGGTTGGCCTGTTCTCAATACTCTTGTACGGAATATTTCCTTATTTTTGCTGCTCCTTGAAAAAAAAAAAAGAAAAAAAAAAAAAGTTTTATGGAGCATGGCCAGACTATTGCCAAAGTAAACAGCCCTCGGTCGTGACGAACGATATGAGAATTGGGAAGAAACGGGAATGGTTTGGTCACCCCGGTGGATTATGAGACTATTGACTCGAGTAGATGTGCTCTTTGGGATGTCCTTGTTACATCTAGTACCCTAAAGTCATCTGACTTGGGAGCTGCTAGCTTAATACTCGTTACATGAGTCGTAGTCTTCTTGAGCAAAAATGTTACTTTGTGTGAAAGGCCAAAAGAAAAATTCAAAATCATGCCCACACGGTGTTATAAGGGGGAATATAGTTTACGTGCTTAAATTTGTTTCGTATGTGAGGCTTGCTTTTCAGGTTTCCACAAATATTACACACCCCATCTTGAGATATGTTCACTCTTCACAACAAGAGGTATAGAATACTCGATCACCCTCTATCTTACCTTGTGATTGTTGGAATCAATTCACTCGTGTGAACTTATTTTGTTGCACTCTTGTTTATGATTAAGTGGTATTGCTCTTGTTGGAAAAGCTATGCGAATTAAATCTGTTCTTAGCATTTGGATACAACCCACTCATTGTGTGTTTGCATTTCATCCTTGCATCTCTCATCACATGATCACACTTAGGGGGAGTATTGATACTTGGACTATCTTTCTATGATTGATTCTTCTTGGGCTGGTGTCTATTGCGAAACATCTACTGGTGATCCTCCTTCTACATAGCTTCCGCTACATAAGTTCCATTTGTCATGAAAATGTCAATGTTGCATCGCTTTTTTGTGTGTTCCGTGATGATATCATATTTCAGATATACATATACCATTGATGGGTCTATCCCGTGGACAAAAACCGTGTAAATGATTTTGGTTTCAGTGGTGAAGCCGATCAGGTCACCGATCAGGTCATTGAATAGGTCACTGATTACTGAACATGAGAAGTTCAATGAATTTGGAAATGAAAGTGCGCTTGTATGACATGAAACCAAGCACTAATTGGGAGGCAATCCAATGAATGGATGAGGAGATGGCAACGACATAGGAAACTTTTATGTTAAAAGGGTGTTATAGTTTACCTGAATCTTCTTTTCAATTTCTTTGCTTCTTTTCTGGTTCCTTTTTATGTTTTTAGTGTGTGTGCAGGTCATATAGTTGAGGAAAGATAGAAGAAGATCACTATTGACCGAAACAGTTTTTCTGGCTCGCGGATCGGTTCATTTTGAACGGCTAGGGTTCACAGCTCACTTGGAACCAGAAGACGTGCCATACATGGATCAAAAGCCCCAGGAGTCTATTTTCCAATGGAGTTGACAGATAGAAATTCTGAGTTCTAATGAGTCTGCAGTCTCCAGTTGAGTACAGAAAGGTCAGGGCAGAAAACCAGAAAACTGGGCAGCTGAGCCACATAAAGTGCAAAACAGGGGATACTTCCCGGGGTCCAAATGAGACAAGCCTTATATGTATTTGAAGCCCCAGATGTCTACTTCATTCATACCAAAGGGTTTCTGAATATGACCCCTGTAGCTTCCGGTATTCAGGTTTGAATGGACAAAGGACATTCTGTCAGCATTCTGACAGTTTTCTGTATTTTTTTGCTACCTTTGCAGGTCTCTAGTTTTCACATCCCTTGGACTTAGAATTCGCGCCACATATGTACGGAAATCCCTGAATATGAACTTTCATCTCCAAGTAGGATCTTTGGATTCTGATTCTGAATGGATGAGCTATAAGCCTCGGAAGTAGGACTGCTGCAAGGTTTTAGCTGAAATCAGTTTGTGACAAGTGATGTTTCCTATTGTCTTTGAGCATTATTGGAGTACCTTTGGAGCATGTTTGGCATGGAGCTTATGTTAGGAAGTCAAGGCTTAATTAGCCTTGAGGTTCGTGTCTTTAGTTCGTCTCCAAAGGTCGTGTGCATTGGGAGGTCTACAAGAGGGAGCATTCTCTACTTTTCTTAACTATACTTGTTTTTGTTGTTTTCTTTTATCTCTCTTTCTATACTTAAATCTTTTCATTACATGTGATTATTTGTCAAACATTGAGGACAATATTTGGTTTAAGTGTGGGGGGAAGAAAATTGAAACCTTTTTGCTATTTTTAGGTTGTTAGTTTTGTGTTTTCGATATATATATAAAAATAATTAAAAAAAAATGATATTCAGTTTTGGAACAAAAATAAGTCTATGGAAGGGCTGTCTTCGAAGTCTGTTGTTGTGTGCTTCATAAGCTAGTTCGTTATCTTCCTCTATCTACTTGACAATGAATTCATGGATGGTTCTTGCAAGCTCTGGAGTTGGCTGCTGCATTAAATTTTGGTAAATTGGGAAGGCCATGCACATAGAGATTGATAGAAGTGGGAAGATACCAAGGTTGAGGTTCTGAGTCCCATGCAGGGAATAAGACAAAGGAATATGATGATATCGGAATGAAATATTTGAAGTATGTGCTTTTGTTCCTTGTTGCATGCTCCTCTATTTATTCACTCAAGTACGAGCAACACAAGAGCTGGTATTCTTGGGTTCATTCACATGATGTGTCTACATGTTCGGTTTTATTATGTTGTGCTCTCACTTGTTCATTAACTACAAGCTGAAGGTTGCCTTTGTCATTCCTAGACAAAAAAGGGGAGAATATTGGTGAATTTGATCAACTTGTGCTTTGATTATTTAAATCTTTTGATATTGATCTTGAAATTGCGTTGACATTCCTATGCCTTATCTTTAACTTACTTTTTACAAGGTGTGTGTGATAAGTGTTACAGGAATTGCAGGCTTCTTCCCAAGTGAGGATCCTCTTGTACTTGTTGAGGGGGAGTTTGTATTAATTAGATGTGTTTTGTATAGGAATGCCAAAGGGGGAGATTGTAAGTACAAGATTTTGTACATGTTATTTGTTGGCATTCCCATACAAAGCTAGTGAAGTATATCATGACAATTCATCACTGAAGAAGTTGGAAAAGGGCCTAATACTGATCTCAAATACGTTACAGGTAAATGCATCTCATGAGTCAGCATATGCATTGGGATTGCAATCTGTGTTGCAATCCTTGAGTCAGTCCTAGGTTTTAGGAAGTTTGTTTTTGGAAAGTATCTTTCTGTTCTTAAATTTTATTATGCAAAGATTTTTTTCACCAGTTAAAATCGTCCCATTGAAGACCTAATTGATTTAGGTCTGTTTATTTTAATTGGCAATCTTTTGTTAAAAAGATTTTTCCTAATAGGAATCAATTAGGGTTAGACGCATTGATTGTACACGATTCTTTCTCCATATAATTCTGAAAATATGGTCTAGGTTTAGAGAGCTTTTAATTTGCATATCATATCAATTTGCATGTGATTGATGCATATATTGTGGGTCTAAACTCTCCAATTCAAATAGTGTTTAAGGAAAGGAGTTTAGGAAATCTTATCTGCATTTAGAATTGTTTTGAATACATATCAGATAAAAGATTGTGATTGCATATTGTTTTGAAAAACCTTTCCATGTATATCTCAATCGGTGTTTAATGTGATTGGATTGAGGGGGAGTCTTTATCTTCTATAAAAGGTTTTGAAACTGCATTATGAGACGTAGAGTTTTCTGATTGAGAATTTTAATTGTGCTGCATAGTCTGCACTAACTGTTTTACAAAACTCTCATTGTTTGTTTGATTGATTGATCATACTGCTTGTTCACTGCATTCATCACTTGCATATGTGATTGAGATCAGTGAGGCTTCAAGGCAAGATTGAATCTGAAGGCGTGTCCAGATTTCTTCATCTATACAGATTGCTTCATAGTTGTTTAGAATAGGTCTTTTACAGTTGTGAGCAAGTTAGCATTGTTGCTAGTCAATGTGGTTGTGTTGAATACCACTACTTGTGATCTGTAACGATTTGATTCATATTGGATTTGATTCTCGTGTTGGCTACGTTAAAAGCCACGCAGTGAAGTTTCCTCAGTGGAGAGGTTTACACTGCGTCAGCAATTCTTGTGTTATTTTATTTGTGTTGTTGCTTGTTTGAATAACTGTCATTACTCAAACTCTATCAGTTTTGTTCCATCCGGTAATTACAAAGAGAATAGGGTGGGAATTTTTCTTATCGACGACTCGATGAGAATGAACTTGCTGCTGCTCTAACGCGTTGATGGTTGCGTTGGTGGCTTCTCCATTATAATCTCATGACTTTTTGTTCAGTTTCCCATAGACGGCGCCAACTGTTGGTGCATAAAAATTCGGGAGAGTGATTACCCAACATAAATCTCTCTCCTTCAATCTTCGGGAAGCCTAGACGCATCCATCTTGCAATCAATTATGGGGAGAAGGAACCTGCAAAACAGAAAAATACTCCGACGCCCAAGTAAATATCAATTCGAGAAGAATATAAAATGAAATTAAAGAAATTGGATTGATACTTGTTACCCTTCTTTTTCCCCTCCCCACTTTTCTCCATAAGCTTGTCAATTTATAGTCATTGATTCCTTGATCCTTACTTCATGGTTCTTGGCCCTCACTCCACGTTAGTAGTGGGAGGAGTAGTGTTTGCACGTTCTCCACCACCTGATCGATCAGTTTTTACTGTCTTTCACTTTAGCAAGTTGTTAGTCACTTTTGGGCTTTGATCAGTGGGCTTGGTTTAATGGGTGGGAGCCCAAAGCCAAAATTTTACACCCCCACAACAGAGCCTATCTTAACCCCAAGAAAGTTAGTGATAATAATGGACTATCTTGGAACTGCATACTTACCAAGGAACAACAGAGACTTGGCTTTGTTAACTTTTTGCCCTGAATTTGTCGCATATTCCTCCATGAAATCGCTTAGGGCACGGAGGCCTCTTGATGTAGCCTGCATAAAAATTATTACATCATCTTCAAACAGTACATGCGAGGGGGGGAGGGAGCAACAACCCGGAGCTGCAATGCAGTCAATCAGATTTTGATAAACTAGCATAAACAAACCCCTATTTAACACTTCCTCCGCAAGACGAGAGAGAATTGGTGACAGAGGATCCCCTTGATGGACTCCCCTTAAACAGGTGAAAAATCCACATGACTGACCATTGATTAAAATAGATAGGTGTGCAGACTTAAGAATGCAGAGTATCCATTGCACAAAGGTGTCATCAAATCCAAAAGAAGTATGTACCCGGAGCAGAAAACCCTAATCAATGGTATCAAAAGCCTTAGCAATATCAAACTTGATAGTAATGTTGCCCGTCTTGCATTTATGATCTAGAAGATTCATGCCCTCAGAAGTTAGAAAAATAGGGTACGGTCGACAATAGACCTACCTTTTACAAAAGCACTCTAATTTGAAGAAATAATCCTCGAAGATATTGGACCCAACCGAATGGCCAACAACTTTGTAATGACTTTAAACACAAAGTTAGCTAAAGCAATTGGACGATAATCTGCAATCCCCTCAACTTCAAGGACTTTTGGAATTAGAATGAGTAGATTGGAATTGAAATGATAGAGGAGCTATGAAACCTGATTCGAGGAAACTCCGTACCGCAAGAATTACATCTGAAGCCACCGCAGACCAGTAGAACTTGTTGGAATTGTATCAATGAATTGAAAATATGCTTCTACAATAAATAAGTAATTACAACAATAATTTATACAATAATATATAGATTACAATACACAACATGTATCTGAGATAAAAGAATTGTAATTGCAAGAGAAACTGACTTGTGATTCGATAGAGGCTTGCAGATTGGCAATGTCCTTTAGACAGAATTTCACCCCTACTCAGTGCTTGTAGTTCGTTAGGCTTCTGTCCACCAGGATACAACTATCGATAATCCAAGAGCCTAGCACCAGACCTTGGATTCTAGCGAACGTACTAAGTGTTTTTCTCTCTGAAGGAAAGGAAGGAAAAATAAATCTGTATATTTTGGAGAGGAAGACCTGTTGGGTTTATATAAAGTTTGAGACACCACTTCAGTTTAAATTGAAGAGGTAAGTTGCATTTCAATAACCTCTTTAGTTCAAATTCAAAAGGTAAGTTGATCAGACTTGTGCTTTTGAATTCAACCGTCAAAAACTGAATTCTATTCCACCACCGTTTGGAAATCTCATTGAGGAAGATCCAAGTGAGGTGAAAATCCCCTTGAGATGGATCCGAGTGAGGAAGAAAATCCCTTTGAGACAGATCTAATCCTCCTCAATAGAAACCGATTTCTATTCAAACTCTAACAGTCCCCCACATTTGAATAGAAAGATGAATATAAGGAACTATGGCAGACTTGTACTAATGATGAAACATTTCGAGAGAAATTTGGAATTGATACGCATCAGGAGAGGTGTCTTTTGGACTTGAACCTACCTTAGTGAATACTTATCGGACGTACTTGGTGACGCGGTGGATATAAAATCTTGAACTGTTCACCGTTGTAGTAGGCCAAGACAACAAGCATCACACGTATCACTTCCGACACTTTTCAGTTCATACGTTTGTGTTCATTTTGGTCCTGAACAAATCCCGGATTCATGAGAGCTTTAGAGAATTTAGCCATGTAATTCTCATAAATGCGACCCCACATTTACTCTCGTATAGGTGACACCTAATTTATGAATATCCTGCTATATTCCTCTTGAAATGTAAGAGATTAGTGTCATTAAGAATATTGAATTCAACCTTTCACTTCGTCACAGGTAACACACTTCTCCATCTTAGTAATGAGTTTGTTGTGTGTTCAAAGTTTTTGAATCTCACTCAACTAGTTTGCCTATTGAACCTAGACCATGGGATCTCCAATCAACTAGGTTAGGTTTCCGCCAAGTTTGATTCATTGAATTGGCTTTAAATCCATTCCCCTCAATGTATACTTTACTTGCTCTCTAGGTATACCCTTTGTAAGAGGATCGGCAATATTCTCTTTTGATTTAACATAGTCAATGGAAATAGTTCCATTTTTGAGCATTTCCTTGATTGTATTATGCCTACGTCTTATGTGCCTTGATTTCCCATTATATATATGGCTTTTTGCTCTAGCTATTGCTGACATGCAGTCACAATGTATGCAAATAGGTGTAAGAGGCTTAGGCCACAATGGAATGTCATCTAAGAAATTGCGAAGCCATTCTGCTTCTTCTCCAGCTTTATCTAAGGCTATAAATTCAGATTTCATTGTTGATCGTGCTGTACACGTTTGCTTTGATGATTTCCAAGATACTGCTGCTCCTCCAAGAGTGAAGACATATCCACTTGTGGATTTAGATTCATTGCAATCTGAAATCCAATTAGCATCAGTATAGCCTTCCTATACAGGAGGATATCTTGTGTAGTGCAATCCATAATCAATGGTATACTTTAAGTACCTTAGTACTCTTATTAAAGCCTCCCAATGATCTTTTCCAGGATTGTTGGTGTATCTTTCCAGGATTGTTGGTGTATCTACTAAGCCTACTTATGGAATAAGCTATATCTGGCCTAGTACTATTCATAATGTACATTAAACATCCAATTACTTGGGAATACTCCAATTGTGATACACCTTCACCAACATTTTTCTTTAACTTGCAGTTGGCATCAAAAGGAGTTACGGCAGGATTGCTATCAAAGTGACCAAATTTCTTGAGTACTTTTTCCACATAGTGGGATTGAGTTAAAACATATCCATTTGCACTCCTTTGAATGCGAATGCCAAGAATCACATTAGCTCTTCCCATATCTTTCATATCAAACTTAGAGTTCAACATTTTCTTTGTGGAGTTTATGACATCTAAGTTGGATCCCAAGATGAGCATGTCGTCTACATATAAACATATAATGACACAAGAATTTTTAAAATTCTTTATGTAAACACATTTGTCACATGCATTGATCTTAAAACCATGTGTAGTCATTGTGTGATCAAACTTTTCATGCCATTGTTTGGGAGCTTGTTTAAATCCGTACAAGGATTTGACAAGTCTACAAACCTTCTTTTCTTGACCTTTTACCACAAACCCTTCCGGTTGCTCCATATATATTTCTTCATCTAATTCACCATTTAAAAATGCAGTCTTCACATCCATTTGGTGAATTTCCAGATTGTACACCGATGCAATTGCAATTAGCATCCTTATAGATGTAATTCTTGTGACCGGTGAATAAGTGTCAAAGAAATCCAACCCTTCTTTTTGACGATATCCTTTTGCAACTAGACGAGCTTTATACTTGTCTATGGTACCATCTGGTTTCAATTTCTTTTTGAAAATCCATTTATATCCAATTGGTTTATTACCAGGAGGTAAGTCAACCAATTCCCAAGTGTTGTTTTGCAAAATGGATTCAACTTCACTATTAATTGTTTCCTTCCAAAAAGGAGCATCTGGAGATGTCATTGCATCTTTGTATGTTTGTGGTTTTGACTCAATTATATAAGTAAGAAATTCGGGTCCAAAGTCCTTGGCAATTTTGATTCTCTTACTCCTTCTTGGTTCCAAGTCTGATTCTTGATCGTCATTATTCATAGCATTTGGTTCCAGGTCATTTCCTTGTACACCAGATGATGTAGCATCATCAATATGACTTGAATCATGTTTCCTTTTATTTGAAGATACTCTAGTTTTGTATGGAAATATATCTTCAAAAAATTCTGCATCCACAGATTCTATAATAGTATTTACATGTATATCAATCACTTCTGATTTAAATACTAAGAATCTATATGCTGCACTATTATTGGCAAATCCAATAAACACACAGTCAATTGTTTTTGGTCCTAATTTGCTCCTCTTTGGTAAAGGAATTTGAACCTTAGCAAGGCACCCCCACACTTTTAATGTTTTATACGTAGGCATTCTTCCTTTCCATATTTCATATGGAGACTTGTTAGTTCCCTTATGTGGGATTTTATTCAAGATTGCATTAGCAGTAAGTAGTGCTTCACCCCACAAATTGTGAGGAAGTCCAGAGCTATTTAACATGGAGTTTATCATATCTTTAAAAGTTCTGTTCTTTCTTTCAGCAACTCCATTTTGTTGCGGGGAATATGGTGCAGTAGTTTGATGAATGATGCCATGTAAAGAGCAAAATTCTACAAATGCATTAGATTCATATTCACCTCCTCTATCTGACTTTAGGATTTTAATTTTGTTATCAAGTTGATTCTCAACTTCAGCTTTATATGTCTTAAACATATTCAAAGTTTCATCTTTGCTATGTATTAGATAAACATAGCAGTACTTACTGCAATCGTCTATGAAAGTAACGTAATAGTTCTTTCCCCCACGAGTTGGTGTGGATTTAAAGTCACATAAGTCACTATGAATCAATCCCAACACCTCATTTGATCTACCAAAAATTGATTTAAAAGTTTGCCTTGCAAATTTTGATTCTGTGCAAGTTTCACATTTATGTGCAGCATCTATAGTGCATTTTGGTAACAAACCAAGATTAATCATTCTATGTAAAGAACGAAAGTTGACATGTCCTAATCTAGCATGCCATAAATTAGAAGACTCAAGCAAATAAGTAGAACCATTATCTATATTATTATTAGCAACATCATATACATACAGATTGAGTTTGAAGAGCCCCTCTGCCAGGTAGCCATTTCCTACAAAATTTCCTCCCTTAGTGAGAACGAACTTGTCAGATTCAAAAACAAGCTTAAATCCTTTGTTGCTCAACAAAGGACCAGACACAAGATTTTTCCTAATTTCAGGAACATGTAGCACCTCAGTTAGAGTGAGTTTTTTCCCAGAAGTGAATGTCAAAACCACATTACCCTTTCCAGCAACACTTGATGCAGATGCATTTCCCATGAACAATTGCTCCTCACCATTAAGTGGTTGATAGGTGGTAAACAGATTTCTATCTCCACAAATGTGCCTTGTCGCACCTGTATCAATCCACCAGTCCTTATTGTCATTCACCAAGTTGACTTCAGAAACAACAGCCACAAAATCCTCCATAGCCACAGCCACATTTGCTTGGTTGTTGTTGTTGTTGTTGTTGTTGTTGTTGTTCCTAATGGCGGTAGGTGCATCTTTCTTGTGACGACATTCTTGTGCCTTGTGTCCAGGCTTTCCACACACCCAGCAACTACCTTTAATTTTCTTGAAATTATTGGTCTTTGTTGCATATTTGACAGCATGTTTATTGCCTTTGAATTTCTGACCTTTGAATTTTGGTTTGGAAGTTTCTCCCTCAACCATATTTGCTTTGGCTTCGATGACAGATCCATCGGGTTGCTTCTCACTTTTCAGGTGGTCTTCTTGAACTCGTAGTTTCAAAACCAGATCCTCCATGGTCATTTCACTCTTCTTGTGCTTCAAATGCACTTTGAAATCCTTCCAAGAAGGTGGTAATTTTTCTATAACAGAACCAACTTGAAAGCTTTCATTAATCAATATACCTTCAGCATGAAGTTCATGAATAATCACCTGGAGTTCATCAACTTGACTAACAACAGTCTTGCTGTCCACCATCTTATAGTTCAGAAATTTTCCAATAATGAACTTTTTTGAACCTGCGTCATCAACTTTGTATTTTTTCTCCAAAGAATTCCAGAGTTTCTTTGCAGTGGTGTATGACCTATATACATCATACAAAGTATCATCCAGACCATTGAGAATATAGTTCCTGCAGAGAAACTCACAATGTTTCCAGGCATCAATTGCATTCAATTGTTCTGCAGTCACGTCATCTCCTTCTGCCTTTGGAACTTCTTCCTTCACGACATGAGCAAGGTTCAATGTTGTCAGATAAAACAACATTTTTGTTGCCAGCGTTTAAAGTCCACACCCTTGAATTTTTCTGGTTTCTCAACATGAGTTTTCACACCATTCACTGATACTTGATCCATGAATTCTGTCTAAAGATTGTTGGGATTGTATCAATGAATTGAAAATATGCTTCTACAATAAATAAGTAATTACAACAATAATTTATACAATAATATATAGATTACAATACACAACATGTATCTGAGATAAAAGAATTGTAATTGCAAGAGAAACTGACTTGTGATTCGATAGAGGCTTGCAGATTGGCAATGTCCTTTAGACAGAATTTCACCCCTACTCAGTGCTTGTAGTTCGTTAGGCTTCTGTCCACCAGGATACAACTATCGATAATCCAAGAGCCTAGCACCAGACCTTGGATTCTAGCGAACGTACTAAGTGTTTTTCTCTCTGAAGGAAAGGAAGGAAAAATAAATCTGTATATTTTGGAGAGGAAGACCTGTTGGGTTTATATAAAGTTTGAGACACCACTTCAGTTTAAATTGAAGAGGTAAGTTGCATTTCAATAACCTCTTTAGTTCAAATTCAAAAGGTAAGTTGATCAGACTTGTGCTTTTGAATTCAACCGTCAAAAACTGAATTCTATTCCACCACCGTTTGGAAATCTCATTGAGGAAGATCCAAGTGAGGTGAAAATCCCCTTGAGATGGATCCGAGTGAGGAAGAAAATCCCTTTGAGACAGATCTAATCCTCCTCAATAGAAACCGATTTCTATTCAAACTCTAACAAAACTTAAAGAAGGCGCCTCCAAAACCATCCGGACCCGGTGAGCTATTACTATCCATGGACTGAACAGCAGCAACAATCTCCTCATCACTCGGGACAGACACAAGAGCAACATTTTCCTCCGCCGTAACTAAGCAAGGAATGGTTCTTTCCACCAACCCCGTATTGACAATAACATGATCTCTTGAGAACATATTTTGGAAATGTTGTACAATATAACCAACAATAGAATCTTGGTCTTGCAAAGTAGCTTGGCCAATAGATAAAGAAGCAATTGTCTTGTTAACGTGGCGAACCCGAACCATATTATGAAGAAAAGAATTGTTCCGGTCCCTATCTTTGAGCCAAGGAACCCTGGACTTATCCCGAAGCTTAGTGTGCTGCAATGAAAGCTCAAGTTAATATTTGCTGGACGCCTCATCCTCCTTGAGAAACCGCCCCTCCGAGAGTTCAAAATAATATAAGAAAAATTAAAATTTCATGTTTCCTATATTACTTTTTGTTATTAGTAGTTTATAGGTACTTTTATCCAAAAGAAAAAATTGTATAATTACCTCGTAAATAAAAATTGTATTTAATTGTGAGGCTACATGTTTTTTTTTTCTTCTTATTTTTTGTCTGGAGCATATAAAACCTTAGAGCCTATCTGTAAGACCTCGGAAATTTGTTATTAATTCCTAAATATTTCCTGGGATTAATAAAGTGTTCGTTTGTACGATTTCGTAATTCGAGGGTGGAGTGGAATTATTTTCGGACGAATAATTATTCGAAGTGCACGTTTTAGGGGGTTACGAAGTTTGACTTTTTATATGTTAGGATTCTGTGGAAGCTTTCTTCACGGAAATCGTAGAGCGCGTCGATACGAGTTCGTGGACATGCGGAACGCAGAAATCGGAGTTCGTATGAAGAAGTTATGACCATCGGAAAAACTTTCTATTTTGGTATATATGGGATTTTTCCGGAAAAATATCAGAAAAATCTGACTTTCCATTTTGGGAAAGTTTTCTCTCTTCTCTCTCCCGAGCCCAGTTTCGCCCTCTCCCTTCGCCGGCCGATTTCTTCACCGTCCGGCCACCAATCGGCGCGATTCCAAAGGGAATCCTGCTCTCCTCAGTCCCCTCTACACTTCTGTGGTGGTGATTCGTCGTGGGAAGCACCGTACACGGCGGTACAAGGCCGAGAAGTGGAGCTGCCGACGTTGAAATCGCCCCCGTGGGTTCTCCCTCCTCCGGCCACCATAGCTCTTGATTCTTGAGGGCTTTTGCAGCCCATAGGACGTTGATGCTTCCCTCCAAGCGGCTTGCAACGATTCAAAGTGTGGAGGTAGAATTTTGAAGATTGTGATTCTATGGTTCATCGGTTTTCAAAACTTGCGAGGTAAATTCTGGCCAAATGACTTTGATTCTGACTTTGTGCTAGTTATGAATGTTTCAATTGGAGTTTAGATGAATAACTTTGGTGTTGGAAGTTTTGTCAAATTTTGACTTTGGTTTGGTGGCGGTGCCGCCACTGTGGTGGTGGTTTCCGGCGGCTTCCGGCCACCTCTGGGGCAGTTTCTGCTCCTCATTGCGATCTACTCGTTGATACGAGCATTTCGATATATAGTTTGTAATTTTTGGAAATCGTATGAGCATGTTATGAATTTTCCAAGTTTTAGGGTTTTCGGTTCGATCAGTTTTCTATCCGTGAGGATTCGGCTGTCCGATCGACTTGTAGTTTTGTTATAGTGATCGTAGAAGTGTTCTGAAGACGTTGGATGGTCTCGGATGAGGATCCGACTGTTGGATCGTCATATAATTGTGTTTTGTGAATTGTGTGCTTTGTGTTGTATTGAGTGTGATCTTGATGTGATTAGGTGATTGACGAAATTGTGTGAGTGGAGTTTGGACGATTTGGTGCTTACCTTGGTTTTGTGTGAAGATGCAGCAGGATATGGAGGTGAGTAAATCTCACGTGGTTCATTTACGAACGGATTTATTTATTACGCAGAATTACTTGTTTAATTGTTAAATCATTTTCAAAATAAATTATTTGTTTTAAAATATATGAATTTGATCAACAACGGTTCATGGGTAAGTTAAAACAATGTTTTGATATAAAATGATTTTCCAGAAGTATAATTTATAAAACTATAGTTGGTATTAGTGGTCATTCCTGCGTGAATGACTACGTATATATATATTTACGTGAAATATATATATGGATGGCGTGACATTGTGATGTGCGTATGAACTGTGAATTATTCAGAATGTGGTTTTGTGCGTTTACTCTTTAGGGAAATACGTTATATCATGGGATTGTTGATTTGTCGTGTTGAATGAGAAAACGAGTTGGGGTAACATTTTGAGTCATGTGGGATTCTTTGTAAATGTTTTCTGATCTTCGGATCTGGAGTCACTATGGGTGACCATTTTCTGATCTTCGGATCTGGAATCACTGTGGGTGACCGTTTTCTGATCTTCGGATCTGGTGTTTATTGAGAGTTGATGGGTGATCATCTACTCTAGTCGAAGTTGATGGGTGATCATCGACTATCGACTTTAGTTTGGTCTTGATGGGTGATCAACGACTCTAGTGTGAGTTGATGACCTGTGTGATGAGCTGTGTGGTGGTTGGCGTTATTAAGGGATGTTTTTAGTAAATGTTTCTATTTGTTTCTATTATTGAATTGTTTGTTTTCTTGGTAATCTCCTGAACTAAATTCTATGCAGGGATTATTGTTTCTGAATTGATTGTTTTCATGTAATCTCCTGAACTAAGTTATATGCAGGGATTACTATGATTTTATTGGTTGTTTTAATGTAATTCCCTGAACTAAATTTATGCAGGGATTACTATGATTTTTATTGTTTGTTTTAATGTAAATTCCTGAACTAAACTCTATGCAGGGATTTATATGATTTATATTGTTTGTTTTTAATGTGATCTCCTGAACTAAGTTTCCATGCAGGGATTACTGATTTTGCTTAATTCAATTGTAAGTGCGGTTGTGGTTTGAGACTTGTAGTGAGTTGTGAATGAGTTGTGAGGTCATCGTTTTGACAAATGCTTTATGTTGAGGGGAAGTGAGTGTGATTTGTCGTTGAGATGATATAATATGATATGATATGAACTTGATGTTTGGTTGTGTTGTGGAATTAAATATTGTTGCTTTAATTATCTCACGAATTGAGAGATTATAAGCATGCGTGACGTGAGTCACTTTATTTGAGTTTACTCATACGGGCTGAAAAGCTTACCGGGTTTGTTGTTTACATTCCCGGTGCACTATTCTATGGTGTAGGGGTTATTGTGCAGGTTAAAATATCGATTAATCGTCATCGAAGCTGAGGTGGACTTTCCGTCACGTGGGTGTAGAATGGCGCTTATACTTGTAGTCTTCCGTTGTGTAGTGAGTTGGTGAGAGTAGTTACACGTTGAATTGATATTCAGTTTAATTTGTAAACTATTGTAATGTAATATGTGACTCTAAAGAACGAGTCGGTATTGACATTGTGAGTTCAGTTTGTTTGTCGCTTAGTTTATTTGAAAAATTTTCTAAGAGTCTTCTTTTGTATTGTTTGTTCTCGCGTTTCGGATTTGAATTCCTTTATTCAAAATTCGGGGCGTGACACTATCATGACAAAATTCGGGGCCAACATAGTCAGTCTAATGATTTTATCACTAGAAGGATCAAAATCTAGTCTCCATTATTGAAAAATCAAATCAAATTGTGAGGCCACATGATGATTTTATGCCTTAGGGCCAACCTTGTAACTATTCAAAAGAAGAAAAACATATTAATAATCATTGCCCCCCCCTCCAATGGGAACGTTTAACATATCGAACGCCCACGTCATGCCTTCGAACGCTGGGTTGATATTTAGTGTTATTTACTGAATTATAAACGTAGTCATGGGAGGAACTGCAATGCCCGGTTAGTTGTCCGAGCCCTCAGCGGATTAATCTCTGGGCCTAGGAAGCCTTTGAGCTAGATACTACAAATAATGTGTGCTAAGTTTTAAAAGGGAAATACGGTTGACAATAGAAGATTTATTGGATGTGTTGAGATAATCTTTGCTAGCCTAAAGACAAGGAAGCATGAGTTTTCGGGATTTATATGCTCACAACATTGCCTTGTTAGCAAAACAATGATGGAGATTGATTCATAATCTTATTCATTGTTGAGCAAACTTTTATAAGGCTACATACTTTTCATAAGGGGACTTTTGGACTGCATCACTTTCTACATCACTCTTAGCTTGTTGGAGGGGCACTTTGGAGGCTAGATCGGTACTTAAAAGGGGTATCAGGTGATTGGTTAGGAGAGGTGATTTGATAAGGATATGGGATGATCCTTGGATTCCAAAACCAACATGTTTTCAACCTATCATTCAAAATGCGTCCTCTTTAATTTGGGTTAGAGAATATCCGAGAAAATTTCTCTTGGAACAAGCCTCTTATTGAAGCAAGCTTTTGTAGCTATAGATGTAGAGCTGATCTTGGTTATTTCTCTTAGTAAAAGCATTGTACAAGATCAGATTATTTGGCACTACGATACCAAAGGCAGATTTATCACAAAAAGTGCTTATCAACTAGCTTTAACAAACCTACACCCTATTGCACCTTTAGTGTTTAGTTCTGATTTGGTTAAGAAGTTGTGGAAGAGCATTTGTTGATTTTGTGCCAGCTAAGGTACGTTAAAGTTCAACTTCGCATGTTTATTCATCTATCTTGCCCACTATCTAACCTTAGTTCAATACATGTTTTTATAGGCAGTGGGTGTTATTCTTGCAATAATATATGAAGATGAAACTTTTGAATATGTTAGTTGAGATTGTTACTTTGTTCGGGATTTGCTCAGGTTATTTTCTTGAGCTTGGACTAGTTTTTCAAGCTAGATCTCCATCTTTATCATTGCTTGATTGATTCCAACATTGTTCAAAAGCTCTTAGCAAATATGATTTTTCTTTGCTATTAGTAGTTCTATGGTTCATTTGGAAAGAAAGAAACCAATGGCTTTGGTCAGACAAGGTTAATCATTGATTCAACTCTTTTTTTTTTCCTTTTACTACAGTCAGCTAGTGTAGCTCGAAGTACAACTACCCGTCCTAGAACACAATAGACTCCTCACCCTCTTGGTTGGTTGAAAGCCCATCTTGATGATGCTTTCAACCAATTAACTCATTGTTAGGCTTCATCAAAAAGCCCGCGGATCAAGTGAGCCGATGGAGGCCCGCCGACCCGGAGGGCCAAAAGCCCGGCCCGGCCCGTCAAAAAACCCGCAAAAGCCTGCCTTGGTGGGTGATCGGAGTAATATTTTCTATGTTTTTAATATCATTTTCCCTACATTTTACTTAGTTATTCTCTTAACAATATCATGATTTCTAACTTACTTTGTTGTATTTAGGTAGAAATGAGCTTCATACGTAAAAAATGAAGGCAAGGAGGAAATGAAGCGCAGAAATGGGAAAGAAATGGAGAAATGGAAACTTTCCTAATCCAAAACAGGAAATCCTAATTGAAGTAGGAATCCTAATGCAACTAGGAGTGAGCTCGGAAAAATGGTGTTCGGAAATGAGAAATGACAGAGTCCTAGTTGGACTAGGAAACCTGATGACACTAGGAGTCCTGGTGGTACTAGGAGATGATGTGGCTTCAAGATGACTCAAGATAGTTCAAGAATGTTCTAGAATGCACAAGGAATTTCGACAACAAAGGAATGGGCTTTGAAGTTGTCCAATTGAGAAGCCTGGCCCAAAGATTGAAGCATGTGACTTGCACATGAGTTTCTAGATCCTTCTTGACGTTTTGGGAGAACCCTAAATCAATTATTATTGGTTTTTGCCGAAAATTAATAGAAGATTCATGAAGATTTCGGCAAGAGTCCAATTAGGGATTATTTCAGATTACTTTGGAATTCTTGGAGAGAAAATAGAGGAAGAAGAATTGAAATATGATTCTACATACAAGGAAGCCGAAATAGAGACTAGATACATAGAGAATTCGGCCAAAGAGAAGGTGACTTGTTCTCTAATTCAAATGGAATTTTCTTATTGGTTGAATGATATCACACAAGAGAGATTTCTTAGGGAAGTAAACCCTAGGCCGTGCACTATATAAAGGAGGGGATAAATTGCCGTGAAGATCATCATGAAACCCTGAATCAAAATCGCAATACCTCCCTTTACTCTCTCAAAGTTTCGGCCTCTCCAAGTGTTCAAGGTTTCGAAGCCGTGAAGCAAGTTCTCCTTCCATCCTCCATCCTTGCCGTAGCTATCCTTGCCATCCACCACCTTTGAAGATCTTCTTGCGTTCTTGAAGCTCCTTTAAAAGTGTAACCATGAACCTTAGAACTTTGTTTTCGGTTTTGTTTTCTTGTAACTTTGAAATCAATTTGTGTAGCGTTCTATCTTTTTGGTTTTCTTGGATGATGCGATTTCATGTTAGATTAAAGTATATGTTTTGATGATGAATTTCCAATAGTCTTGAAGCATGATTTCGTTTTAGGATTTTCAGAATTATAGTTTTCGAATTCTTTATATGTTCTTGAATGTTTGTTGGTTTTGTTCTTCAATCCCATCTTTCATGTTTCGATTTCTTTGTTGACCAACTTAGGTTTCGAGTTGCATGATTGAATTCATAATGAGATGCTAGCGTCCTAGGTCTTGTTAATTAAAGTGGAAAACCTATAATTACTTAGGTAAATCAACAAAGAGAATTGCATGCTCGATTAGCGTTCTAACTTGTGTGTTTTTCTTAAATCAATCAAACTTTCTAAGTGTTTAATGCATTGAATATGTTTGTTATTGGATTGGTCACTCATTAGCATAACATGTTTAATAGGGTTAACTATGGTGCGTTCATCTAGTTAATTTAACTAAGGAAAGTAAAAAAGGACTTATGCATGCGTTCATGGTTTGTTCTTAATTGACTTTGTTCAAGTATATGTTTGATTCGAAAGTTATGATTTGTGTCCTTGGATTCGTGTTAAAAGTTGTTAATTACATCATACATTCTCATCCGTCCATCTTATCTTGATTCTTGGTTGATTGGTCATTGTAATTAGTTAGTTAGATAATTAGTTTAGAAAACAAGCAAATTTTGAAATCCCCTTTATCCCTTGTATATTTTTGTAAATATTGTGTAAATATATTAATATTATTTCTTTGATGCTTAAATGACAAGAGCACCCTCAATCTCCGGACAGAACGATCACTATTTGCTATATACTAACAATTGACAACAGGGTTAATTTTGAGAACTTATTTTGAGCTCATCAATGGGCCGAGGGCCGGCCCGTAAAAGCCCGTAAACTATTATATTATATTATATTTTATATATATATATATATATATATATATATATATATATATATATATATATATACTGTTTACCACCCTGTGGTATGGACCTCACATCAATTCAGTCCCTCGACTTTCAATTTCATCAAAAACACCCCCGCACTATCATTTTCTCGTCCAATAGATCCCTCCGACTCAATTCCGTCAATTTCAGACATTAAATGCTGACGTGGCATTTCCAACTCATCAAAAATGGGGCCCACACGGATGTGAAATTCCCAAAATGACCCTGGCTCTTTAATATCTTATTCTCACTCCCTCACGATCTTCTCTCCCTT